>NC_142531.1:15956614-16149114 GCF_964205215.1 Stylophora pistillata
TAACCATGTGGTACGGATAGAAATAAAACATATTTATAAAGAGAAATCCGCAGGTTATTCTTCCTCAGTTGACGTTTGTGAAAGATTTAAATCAAAATAGCGACATAAACCATAATGGTCTTTTGTCCCATGATTCATATAAATGGTCCCTAATGATATTCAGTTCATTTTGCTTGACTAAATTTGTCTAAATATGGAAGATATTGCAATCGCTACTTATCTTCTCCATATCCGCCTCTTCCAATTCTATCTGGTTTGTTTTTCCTTTTGATCATTTGCTTAGTCTAACCAAACTTATATTTGTAGTTTCCTTAAAAAATTAAATCGGCGTTTCATCAATTATAAAAGTCGGTATTACTTTGGAACGCGAGAAAAAGTCAACTGGAAACAAATGGAATTTAGAATCAGTGAGTTAATGTAAACCTCTGAGAAGCAGCTAAGATTTGACGCATTGAGCCAAAACTTCTCCGGGATTAATTTGCAAAACGTTACAATGATGAATGTTACTGATGACACGGCAATTGTCCCACTGGAGGATAGTTACCTTATCACTTTCATTATCGACAGCATTCCAAGTCTCATCACAGTCCTGCTCAACGTGCTGGTGATAAAGGCCAAGATGAGGGAGACCTCGACACCGAACCAACAGCATCATGTTGTTTAAATGTGATAATTAATGGTCGAAGATTTGGCTTTGAACGAAGTCACCTGCCTGGTAAAACTTGTCCTCTTTCAGCAGCTCATACACATGTATTCCTCTATATGAAACTGTCGCAAAATTAACCGAGTAACATTCTTAGTATATAATACAAAATTAAGTGTACCCCCGGGGCCAGTTAGCTTCAATTCGGCCAAAAACAGTGGTATTTAGTCCGTGCGAGTGGCTATCTCGTTTGAAGTTTTTCGCGCAGAAAGTGTGCACACCCAACGATACTACTAGCATTTAAGGTGAGACAAAAATTTTTGATTCCCATTGGCGTCTTAATCTGGCAAACTTGATGTCAGCACGCTACTCTTGTAATTCATTGTGTACATTGTCACGGTTTCGCAGAGACACGATGAAGTAAGTGAAATACCAACTGCGTGAAATGTAACTATGTTCTTAAAGATATCATAGGCAACTTTTATAATGATTGAAATGGACGGTGCTACTGGTTTTGATTACCCCCAATCGAGCAGTAATAATCCGCCACTTTTGTTTTGATATCTGCCTCAGAGTGTTCGATGCTTCCCATGTTTGAATTCCAATTATGTTTATGGTGTTGTCTGTGTTTTGATAAATAATCAACAAAATGCGGCATCGTTCAAAGGTCAATTTACTTTCTTCGATGTCAGGGAAAAGTCAGTCAGGAAAAATTTGTCTTTGAAAGATGTCAAGGAAGAGTGAAAGCTTATCATCCTGTTATGAGATGATAAAACTTCACCTTCTACAATGTAGATATAACTCAAGTATATTCATTTAAGTAAATTATATAGCCGACTCCTGAAAACATACGGTTTCCCCTTGTAGTGTAAGTTGAAGTTGGTTTTCGAATGAAATACACGCTTTCTTTCAGTTTTTTTCTAACATCTCAAATTCTTTGGGGAATTTCACAGACATAATTCGTGGTGGAATCGAACGACAAGTTGATTTTGGGCATGGGTTCAGTTCCAAGAAAAAATCCTTTTCCACGTTACATTAAACTATCAATTGTTGGACCCTGGATATGACTTGGTGAATGAATAAATTCGTATGGTTGTTAACTATTTGGTGAGGGAAAGTTTGCTTTTTCAAAGAATAATCGGGGAATTTTAATGACCAATGGTTGTGGCCATCATTTTATATCCGTTCCAAAAAAATTGAGACACTAACGGAATTTGAAGCAAAGAATGCATTGTAGAGGTTCCAGACATAACATTCATACCCCGGTTCTCAAGAGGGTCAGAGGAAATTCCAAAGGGGCAAATTAAACCACGCATTTTTTTTCAGTAAAAATTGTTTTCAAGAAACTAAACCTTCCCTGGAGGCAACTTAAACGAACTTGATCATCAATAATCAGTCAATATTTTAGTCTTTCGACATCTTTTGTAATAAAGCAAGGATAAGATTTTGAGTTAAATTGCTGTTGCTGCAGATTGAATTGATTGTATTGTTGCAGTGCTTGCTGCCGCAAGTGCTGATGCTGTTGAGCTATTTGAGCCTCAAATTGCTCTTGTCGCTTGTGCGGTAAAGCCAGTTCTTGTCGGGCACAATGAGTTCCACAATATGTTCTAGAATAGTTTCTGCTTCAGACAAGGGCTCGGGATTTGTCCCTGACTATCCTTTCTCCTTTCTCATTTTAGCTTTAAAATCAGAGAACTGTTTATTAAACCCGTCTCTCACACTTCTCTGGTCCTTGGCCATAACTTTAAATGCATCATGTTGGTTCACACCACCTGCCACCTCATTCCATGCTTGGCCAGATTCCTTTGCACCGTGTTTGAATTTATTGGGCTCAACGTATCGAACTTCTCTGAGGAGAAGTATGTCTTTTTCAGGCGGCTATCGAAAAGTCCCAGTAAATTACACGAGAAAAATTCATTAATTAATAGTCTCTTTTGCAGTTGTGTGCTTGGTTGCCAAGCCTTTGAACGGGAGTGAGGCTAGGAGTGACCTTGTCATGATACAAACCTCGCTGCCTTTCAAATGTAAATCACTTTGTTATCATACTAACAAGATACTGGTCTCAATCACGACAAGGTCACCTTAAGCCTCACTCTGAATCAATGGCTTGGCAACTAAGTACACAACTGTAAAATGGCCTATTAGGTGTGCTTGTGCGGACGTTTAAGACATCAGCAAATCTAATAACCAATACATCTTATCCTAAGAATAAAAATAATCGACAAAAATTCTATGATAAAAATGTTTATGAGTCACAACTTTTTTCCGACATCTTTGGATGTAATCTCTGTTACCAACCTAAAAGAATAACATGTAAACAAATAAACATCGCCGAAAGTGTGATAAATGTACCACTCGCTAGAAGTGTCTCTACGTCCAACAGCCGAACAGGGTTTTTAAAATACGTGTCCGGCAACCATACTTTTTTACAAACTTCCTTTCGAAACACTTTCCACTATTAAGAAAAGTATCGTAAAGTTTTGAATAGCGTTTCTAAAAAAGACATCAAATCAATGGTTAGAAATGTTTTCTAAAGTGACGAAAAGATAGCGATTTTACAGCATACACTAGCTTAGAAAATTCCTCCACTTAAAAACCCAAATTAAATTTTGAAATCCTAGACATTTGAAATAGAACATCTATATACGCTTAACACATTTGAAAAAACAATTCAGGACTGTTCTGTTGAACTTTCTGACTGCCAGACACGGAGTATTTACTAAAACCTGTTCGGACTGTTCGGCTGCCGGATATGTAGACACAAAAACGTTTGCAAATCAACATTTCTAAAACAAGAATTAGGAAAAATTTACTTAGACCCGGTTCAGACGCCTTACTTCAGCCGTACCGAATCGAATTCAACGTATTAAGTTCATGTGAAGTACGGCGTCTAAATCAATTCGGAACGGCTAATTTAATTTAGATCGGCTCGGTCAATTAATCCCGCCTGACTCAGAACGGCTGTAGACCGCTTTGATTCCGACGCCGTACTTCACATGAGCCAAATAAAATGCACGAATTATTCTAATTTATTTTTCTTACCGTTTTTGAATGGGAGCATGTGCAAAGAAGTGTTGCAGAAGAAAAATGGCGGCTTGAAGGACCGAGCAAAACCGGGTGCTGACAGATATTGAATGGGCGCCCTATTCTACGCCTTTCGAACTGACACTGATTCTTCGCTCGGTCGGTTCTTTGGGCATAATGTAGTTGTCCTCTTCGTCCGCAACAACCAATCCCCTCCCGCCTTTTTTTGTGTATCGCTCGCCAAAAGTGACGCTTTTACCAGTGTGGTAATCTTTGTTTTCTTTAAAAATTGAACATTTATTGCATATTGGAATTTCACGTCTCAAGCAAGCATATTTGGTGGCGCTGAAACGTACGCTTACTGATCAACGGCCGGACTTTATTTAGGTCCCACCTTCAGAGGCCGAAAAATTCGTTTTTTCTTTATTGGACTAGATTGAAGTTAGACATTTTACCTAATGTTTACAAAAAGAAAAATTTTGAAATCTAAAAAAGCGTTCAACTCATTTAAATCTGGAGAGTGTCATAATCTCGTAAATGGGCGAACCTCCTGGGTGAATATTCGCGGCAATTTCATATTGGTATATTTTTTTTTACATCGTGCACTTGACAAAATTCGCACGTGAAAGTTCTCTGCTTGTGGAAAGTATTTTCTGATGGATAAAAAACTGCAATTAAAATTAGAGAGGAGTCCCTGGGCAAAGAAAAAGAAAGATAAAAAACAAAACAGGCCCAAAGAGGAGAGAAATGACACCATCTTATCAGGATAAAAACTAGTCCTAGCACTCCTCACCACGCTGGCATCCAAATTACGAACAAAGAAGTTGCAATCAAATCTATTTTTGCCTTACATAAGCTATAAGGTTAAAAAAGAAGTTTCCTTTCAATAAGCATGTACCGGTCTTGATACAGAACAGACCCAATCGCCTCGAATCGTATGAAATCATGAATAAACCTAACCGAGGAAACTCATTTCAGCGATAAGGGCATTACTTAAGCAAAAACTAGCTGTTTGGCTTTTCAGGAGTTTCTCCAGCTTTACCCTTTTTTCCGCGGGTTTTTTCTTTGCCAATATTTCCCATTACTCGACGTTTAACAGAGCGAGATCAAAAAACGCGTCTGCTATGCGATACTTTTCCCGGGGAAATCTTGATGCATTGTCATTGACGCCAGGAGGTCCCGTATTCCCATTGGTTCGCGGTTTCAGGAGGCGAGATAATCTCTTGGTGTGGCGCTAGTTGTTTACAAACCTTTAGGAGCTAAAATCTCGCATTTGATTTTAATTGAGAGGAATACATCCACTTTGAGCGAATTTATAAGGTATGTAGATTTGACCAATTTTCGTGAAATTTTGCCAAAACATTCCACGGATAATGACAAACGAAGGTGTGTCAGGAAATTTGATGTTTGAAATATTTTTCACGTTGTGTCCATTTACTCAACACCTTACGCTACTCTAACTTTAGACGTGGATATCTAGACAACCAATCAGAATGTCGCAAAAGCCTGACACTCAGTTGTTGATTGCATGATGCAATCAACAATAGATTGTGAATGAGACTGTGCAGGTATTTAGCTCGTGGAGCGAGATCTGATACCCGATTAATTCAATACAAGGACCCTCGGTCGTTTCACGCCTTACCGGTTCCTGATACTCCCTAAATAAAAGAATCGCCTAAATTAAATTTTATTTTTATCGTAAACTGCATGTATTAAGCTTTCTTTTGACGTATAGTTTGTTAGAGTTTTCTACAAACTATCACGCATACGAATTTTTTTCCCGAAGGACACCCACGAAGGTGGGAAGTAACCTTAAAGAAGTGACCAAATGAAATACTTAAAACTTCCTTACAACGACCATGCCATACAAATAACTTTCGTTCTTTACAACACTTATCAAATTTGCTACTTTAAACCGTGCCGGTCCCGGCCACAAATTTTCTTCACTTAGTTATTAATTTCGGCTTCCTGGTTAGCTCAATTGGTAGAGCGCCGGACTGTTGTGCGGTAGGTTGAGGGTTCAAGCCCCGGCCGGACCAACACTCAGGGTCTTAAAATAACTGAGGAGAATTTGCTACCTTACTATAATATCTAGAAATGGATAGATATTCTAGTCTTCTCGGATGAGGACGAATAAACCGTAGGCCCCGTCTCCTGCAGGGTTAGGGGTAGGAGACGTTAATTTCCCACGCACGAGATTACTCTGTGGTGGATGTCCTCCCCTGGGGTGGGATGGGTGGGTTTACTGGGCCCGCAGTAATTGGCGCAAGCTGTTGCGGTGTCCCTGCCTGTCAGCGAATCTAATAAATTAAAATCAAATTAAAATCAATTCAGCCGGGATTAACTAATTTAGGTCGGTCTTAAGTTGAATTCGATTCGGCTCGGCTTGAAGTATGGCGTCTGAACTGAGCCTTACTTCTCAGCTGAGGTTTCTTTAGCTGCCATGATCAACAAGCTGAATAAAACGACAAGATATAAGCTTAGCCTTTTGACGACATTACTGTAAATCAAATTTCCAACCTTGTTTTGTCGCACAAAAAAGAAATTTTCCAGGGGTGTTAATATCAACGTCAAGAAAAACCCATGCCTTCACCACGACTAGCTAGAAACCGTGGGAAAACGCACCGTCCCGGAGCTCTAACGGTGACATTTCAATAGTGTGAAATGTTGCGTGACACTCATCCAACAGTCGTGGTCGACCGTCGTCGACAAAGTCAACCCACACATCCAAAAAAAAAAAACTCTTTCATGCGTAGCATGCCAAAGTTTATACGTGTGTTGAGCAAAGGTTAAAGTTCTAAATAGTTGGCGAGACATGTCCGTTGCTATTATTACGTTAATTATAATGTTGTGGGGAAACTTTTCACGGAAAGGGATCTATGCATCAGTATTGCTCCTATCAGTCTCCGAAGGTACTCAGAGAACTACATCTCCCCTTTAGGTAAGTTATCCTTCGGGGAAATTGCATTTCTATTGGAGAGACAAACTTTCAACACGTTCTTAGCTTTTGTCCTAAATTTGAAACTATTTCCTCGTATCACGTAAAGGCATTATAAATTGAAACAGCTAAACCTAATTGGTTTAAATTCTCTCAGCAGCAAGGTCCTATTCTGCACATGTAAATGCTGAAGTTGTGAGAACATTTGCCGAAGATTTTCCAAGACCATCTCCAGAGGCTGCTTAATAGGATTTTCCCACTACATTAATAGCCAAGGGCGTAGCCAGGGGGGTAGGAGGGTCCTGGGGTGCCCGTGACCCCCCCTTGGTAGGTCTTCTCTAGAGCAAACAACCTACAATATTCAGGTGGCGAAAACGCCTTCACAATATCTTGGCCGTAAAAGCCATTGATATGGGCCTTCGTGCCGCGATAATACGACTGAGCCCGCTGATACACGCGGGAGAGCAGCGGTGTAAATGGTGAGTAGCCTCTGTGACCCCCCCTTTGAAAAATCCTGGCTACGCCCCTGATAGCGATCATCAAACTTAAATCCTTTGTCAACATATGGGTGAGAATCACTTGATTGCAAAGGGAAGAAGGAAGTTAATTCTTGAGCGCCCCTAAGATAGCTGGTGTCACGGGAAAATTTAGTGACCTTTCCCTGTGGATGTTTAAGCATCATGATTTATTCGCTGTTTTCAGAATTTTAGCGTTCTCAATTCATGCGAGTTTTTTTCATTGTGATGTTTTAAAAAGATATAAAGCCACAAGTACATTTTGAACTAGTTAAATTGCACAGCTGCATCTCGGTACTTTTGTTGTTCAATTCTAGTGAAAATTTAGGTAAATATAAGCGTTAAAGGTCTTTCAGGAAAAAGATTAGTTCTCATGGTGGTTGGCAGCTGAGTTTATTCTCGTTATTTTAATTTCCTTTCATACGATCAATAGTTTCCACACCAACCTTACATAGATAAGCAGAAACTTTTAATTACTTTCCACTCTTATTTCCTGAGCTGCGCTACTGCAATTAAGATAGGTATATTTTCTATAACAGAGCTGCAAATTCCCACCTGAGTTTCCTATTAGTAATGACCTCGAGTTGATCGCATCCGTCCTTTTAATTTGAAATTCTTTCATCGTAGAAACAGTTGGGAATGTTTAAGTAGTTTTCGTTAAACTTCAAAGAGATCTCTGCCGCTTCTTTTGTTATGCTGTTAAAATACGGTCGATTTGGATAACAATAGCACTTCACACCAGTTAGCTTCTAAGCAGTTACCTTATACAGGTTTGTTGATTACAAATGAATAAAGGCTGATAGTTTCGAAAGAAACTGTTTGGGGCTGCGTCGGTGGGAGTAACGAAATAATCTGGATATATCAACAAAGTTGAAATGGTAAATTGGCCACCGTAACGATTACAAAAGCTGACGTTTCGAGCTTTGCGACTCCGCCCAATACGAAATATATTTTCTCCCAACAAGCCGTCAATATAATGTGGTATTTTCGTCTCAAAATCGCAATTAGTTTTGTATATTAGTTTTTAAGAATGATGGATTTAACTGAGTGGTTGTGAGGGTGAAACGTGAGAGTGAATGGAATGCGGTCGGAATCTTCCTTATGCGACGTTTGTAGTGCTGAATGTCGATCAATAAGTTGAGCGCGGTGGTAACCCGCTTGAACGGTTTATGCACTAGTGTGTATTAGAAACCTACAGACTCGCATAATTACTTGTTGTATTCGTCTTCGCATCCATTTCACGTTAAGAATTCCATTCCTTTTTCTCAGTTTCTAAGACTTCGTCGTTTATGTAGTGATGACTCTGATTTCCATCACAAATCAGAGTCAATGTGCCAGTTCTTCGATAAACGTGGTTACCCTGTTTCCGTCTTTCAAGCGGGTTACCACCGCGCTCAACGACGGAAAGGTGTTCTCGGAATCGGTCACCTAGTCTTTTGCCTGTTTCGCCGATGTATATCTTTTTGCAAGAAGGGCAAGTTATGCAATAGTTTACATTAGCGGAGGTGCACGTGAAGTGATCGGTGATCTTAATGGATAGTTTGTGTTCCGATATTTTATCAGTGTTGTGAATGAAAGGACATGTTTTGCATCGTGTCTTACGCTAGTTACTTTGCGCGCCTGCAGTGTGTAGCATCAGTTCATGGCTTAAGGTTACTTCCAACCTTCAGATGCCAAAAAGTCATTTTTTCTTTTATTTGACGAAATTGAAGTCAAACATTTTACCTAACGTTTCCGAAATTTTCGCGGCAACCGCTCCTCCTCATATTATTTGCATATTTTGTTTACATCCCGCATTTGACAATTTCACACGTGGAAACTCTTTGCTTGCGGAAAAATCTTTGCGCATGGAAAATTCAAAAGAAGAAAAAAGTCCTCCTCAACGCTCCACTAAGCGATCGAGATCTAAAAAATATGTCACGGTCGTAATTCGACTTTGTAGAAATTTTACAGAAAGGTTTGGTGGGGGTCTTAGTTTTCGTAATTACGAAAACTGAGAGGGGTCTTAGTCAGTTCGAAATTACGAAGACTAAGACCCCTAAATTTAACGTTAAATTTGACCTAAAACTCAGTGGAATTAAAGGATCAGACAGGAGATTATTTGACAGATTAGACCTATTTTGGTTACAATTTGACTTTATATTTCGACGGATTCGATTTTAGGGGTCTTAGTTACCGTAATCTCGAAAGCAAAGACGGGTCTTAGATCCTAGGTCTTAGTGTTCGAGGGTCTTAGTTTTCGTAACACCCGAATATTCCCAATATATCCTCACAGCCAAATTTATAATCCTAGAGGGGCAACGATCGAAACCCAGGCGATGTCGGCGAGCTCTTCGCAATATTTATTTGTTGCTGAATTGGCTGCTGATTTAACTGAATTAAAAGTAGAAGCATCACTGTGATAGTTATCAGCAATGCTGTAACGAGATGCATTCTTGTTGAGTTTTTCCTTGGAGGTTTTCCTTTTTAAAGCCGAGCTCCAGTCCTCCGACAACACGTGGATAAACGGCGCGTATCTGGTTTACTTCAGTTGTCATTACTGACACTTTCTACCCCAGTGCGACCTTAAAGTTTTACTTTCCAGTTGCGGTTTTAAATTTCTGTTGTTTTTCGGAAGGTAAAGATAAAAACTTTGCCCAAGTGAGACCTATGCCTTACTCCAACTTTAGATGCGGATATCTATACAACTTATCGGAATATTGGAAAAGCCTGACACAATTTCGTTGATTTGTGCCTTGTGAATAAGACTGTGCAGCTATTTTGCTCGGGCTGTGGAATCCTATACCCGATAAATTCAACAGAGGGACCCTAGGTCGTTTCACGCCTTACAGGCTCCTGACACTTCCTAAAGGGAAAAATCGCGTATACTATATCTTTATCGCAAACTAAATTTATGGAGTTTTCTTCTGATGTATGGTTTGTTTGGAATTTATTTCAACTGGCGTGCACACGAATTTTTTTTTACCGAACGATACCCGCGAAGCTGGGAAGTAACCTTAGTTAAGATACAAACGCGCCAAAGACTAGCGCATTCGAGACCTTATTCAGCTCCAGCAGCTAGAGGAATAAAAAAAACGTCAAAACTAAAGGTCCACTGGTGATGTAGTGTATTGTTGCCAAAGTTTTGTACTGATTGACTCTCATTATGATTGACTCTCATTATTATCTCATTATTATATTATACTGATTGACTCTCATTATGACTCTCATTACTCTCATTATTAGGTTTTGTAACATATTCACTCACTGTAATTGTAAGAAAGTACAAAAGCAATTAACACTGCAAAGAAACAAGGAATGTAGCACTGCATGTAACACTTATTAACCAGAAACTGCTGATTATTTAAGGAAACACAATTTATGTACTTTGTATTCTCATTGACTTCAAGTGCAGATACGGGCATGTCATGGGGCTAAGAAATGGGCTTACTTGGAGAAATGGAAAATACTTGTTCCATCAATGTTTGGTTCAGAGTGAATTAAGCAACGAAACAGGACGAACTCGATATTATGTAACTGGAACTAATATTATTGCATTCAACCCAAAATTGTGACACAGATCTTTCAGATCTTTCTCTGTTCCCAAAAAAAATAAAAATGCTTGGTACAATGTACACAGTACTAGACATATTGCTGTCCAAGAGAAAACAAGGAAAGTGATACAGTTCAATGACAATGTGGTTTGAGCGATGACTGTTTCGTTTAGTAAATAGGCGTTGCCTTTGATGACAGATATAATTTAATTAACACAACTCGTGATTGACATTAATTCCTCACAATGATTTAAAGTGTTAGCTTGTCGTGATTTAAACTAGTTTTTTTCAGAAGAATCAGTGAGAGAGAAGTCGATTTTTGTATCTGTTCGCTTACCCGAATCTGCTAACCTGAAGTGAAAAACCTGTTTTTACGACCCGCCACAGAAGTAAGTTTCCAGTCATGTTTTCTTGAATTTTACCATGAGATTAAGATTAAATTTACGTTTTCTGATTTCGAATTACAAATGTATTTCTCATAGATCGAATAATCATTAAAGTTTGGATAATATTATACGGTTTGTGGTGGTCGTCTGAGCTGACCAGTTCCGAGTAAGGAAACAATGACATCTTGAAGAGGACCTGGGTTTAATTCAATATCACCTGAAGTCAAAAGCTTCATTCTTGACACGCAAACTCTTCTATTTTGAGTACTTGATGCAATTTTTTGTGGTTAACCGAAAAAGCATGAGTTTGATGTTTCCTTTTATTTGCAGTCAACTTGTTTAGTTTAAATTACTTAATGAAAAATCCTTATGTAACGGTAAACGGACATCAAAGCGAAATTGGAATGTCAAGTGAAATTTGCGAGCAGATGGGTAGTAACGTACCAAAACATGGGGATATGTTATGGAGACGGCAAAGCAATGAACTGCTGATCTTTCTTAAATTTCTACATTGTCTCGTAAACTGAAATCAATAAGTTGAGGACCTAGTGTAAGAAAGAACAAGCGTGGAGATTAACAACGGAAATATATGAAAATAGCTAAGAGAAACCTAAGCGATACAATAAATATGCGATAAAAAACGAAACCTTAATGCACGTCATGGGCTTGCCCCATAATTCAATTACAATAAAAGAACCCTTGAATTTCATAGAAAAATTTCCACGGGACCAGGAGGGCGCGACATCGCTTAATAACATGCACAAAACGTAAGTAAACAATGGCTAGAAAGATATAAGGCAACATGAAAGTTGGGCGTGCCAGTGGCACACGAATGTGCCGGTAAACTTTCCTAAGTTCATGAAGTGGTAACTTCATCACTAATCACACAAGTACATCGTCAAAATTTGTCGCACCAGAGAGTCTGAGCCCATGATATAAAGGGAGGTATTGGTCAACGTTCTAATTGTTTTGACGTTTGCCAATGATGCCAAAAGTACATCAGTAGAAGGGTTTGCAAACAATGCTTATCGACTTACGTCTCTTGCAAATAAAAAGACGCTTATCGATATCAGCTAGCCCACAGTATGCCATGAATATTGGTCAGAAGATTCTTTGGTGGAACAGCTGTCACTTTAACATCCCAATGTGGATGTCCGCTATAACAACAATGCACTAGTGCAGTTAAACGATTGCATTGGAGGCTCATTACATCCAGGACCAACTGTTATTACATTTAGTATCTTATTACATTTAGGACAATTATTAAATTCAGCCCTTCAACATGAGATACATATACTTTGTTAGGCAACGAGGTCAACATTTTGTAAGTCTATTGTTTTTGGAATAAAATTACCGTAAAATTCAGCTTTAGCCTTACGTTTACTTGCAGCATAAGTAGCTTTTTAATCGCAAAGGCTAGCATGAATGCTGGTTTGTCCTGTTCTGTGCTGTGACTATAAAGTCATATCATGTTGTGCAAAAAATCGCCACCGAAGAGATATGAATTAATCACAAAGCCAATCTTCGTCAAACCCTTATGACCTCACATCTTGTTTTCGTTTTCAGCCATATTCATTTGATAAGTAAACTAATTGCCTAGTAATAAACTGCGAGAACAACCCTTTTTCACTTTGCAAAATATCACGAAAGTTCCCTAGAACATTGTAATAAAAGAGTTACTAATTCTTCTTGTTTCTTAAGAAACCCACAACCTTTCAAAACATACCCCCGACTTGATAGCGCGAGCTCCAACACGTGACCATTAGTCAAACTTAAGCGCATCTCATGCTTTTTATATCACGTGATCTGATAAAAGAACGAAAAAGCTAGATGAAAAATCACTTGCATGACAGTTCACTTTCACAGCGTAACAGTCACACAGTTCGTTTTCAAAAAATCTGTGGTCAAGGTTAAAAGGTTTCACCGAATGTGATCGTTTGATTTCTCCTGTTTTACCAATCCAAGCCCATTTCCATTTATGCCTTATTTTAAGTCGATATTGTGAATTCTAACACTTTCAGCTCGGTACTGAAAGTAATCGACCCAGCTCGTTTTCTTCAAGTTCACATAAAGCTTCCTGTTCGTAGTGACTCATAATTAATCCAGATTATCTAATCATTGGCTAACCTGTGTTACTAAAAATGTTTCCCTAATTTGGATCAAATAACAGGAGAGGATGGCAATGGAAAACCTAACGGTAGAAGCCGTGATAACTTCCGTGAGCATAGTCTTACTTGTTGCCGTGTTCATGCTCAACTCAGGTCGAGTTCAGAAAGCCATTGGGATGTGCAGCGAATGTTTGATTTTGCTAAATGAGACCAGCCTAAGCAGCCAAGCTAAGAGCAATTTATTTCACGACTTTACAGAGCCATCTATAAAGTTCTCTTCAATGCTTATCGTTGTATCTCTGACGACATAAACACGGATAGATACGGAAAGAAACTACTTGTTCAATGCAACGAGTCTGGTGCTGTTGCAGAAGAAGGAGATATAAGCATGGCTTTAGCACAGTTAGTTGAGACTCAAAACAGATTTCTGGAAGCCAAACAACTTTTTAAAAAAGCCGTTAGTATAAAGAGAGAAACTGGTGATAAAATTGGAGAAGCAAAAGCCTGTGAAAGAGTCGGATTTTTCTTTTATAAACTTGGCGAAAGGTTCAAAGCAAAAGAGGATATTAAGAGAGCCAAAACTGGTGACAAAAGAGGAGGGTCAGCGTGTTACGAAGAACTAGGAGCGTTGCTTCAGTCTCTCGGGGAATACGAAATAGCTGAAGAGTATCTCGAAAAAGCGCTTGTCATCAGAACTGAAAATGGGGACAGAAAAGGAGAGGCAGCTGACTACGGAAACCGAGGTACTGTGTTTCAGTCGCTCGGGCAATACGACAAGGCTAAAGAGTATTACGAAAGAGCGCTTGTCATCACAACTGAAATGGGTGACAGAAGAGGAGAAGCATCATTTTATGAATAGCTAGGTAATGTGTTTCAGTCGCCAGGGAAACACGAGCAGGCTAAAGAGTATTACGAAAAGGCGCTTGTCAACACAACTGAAATTAGCGACAGAAGAGAAGCACCACGTTATGGAAAGCTAGGTACTGCGTTTCAGTCGCTCGGGAAATACAACAAGGCGAGTATAACGAAAGAGCGCTTGCCATCAGAACTAAGATTGGCGAAAGAAAAGGAGAGGCAGACGACTCCGGTAACCTAGGTGCTAAAGAGTACCTCAAAAAAGGGCTGGTCGTCAGAACTGAGATTGGCGACAGAAAAGGAGAGGCAGCCGACTACGGAAACTTGGGTACTTTGTTTCAGTCACTCTGGAAATGCGACAAGGCTGAAGAGTACCTCAAAAAAGCGCTTGTCATCACGACTGAAATTGGTGACAGAAGAGAAGCATCATGTTATGGAAGCCCAGGTACTGTGTTTCACTCGCTCAGGAATTATGATGAGGCTAAATTGTATCTCGAAAAAGCGCTTGTCATCAGAACTGAGATTGGCGACAGAAAAGGAGAAGCGGACGACTACGGAAACCTGGGTGTTGTGTTTCAGTCGCTCGGAAATACGACAAAGCTAGAGAGTATTACGAAAAAGCGCTTGTCTTCAAAACTGAAATTGATGACAGAAGAGAAGCATCATGTTATGGAAACCTAATTACTATGTTTCAGTCGCTCGGGAAATACTACAAGGCCATGGAGTATCTCGA
Source organism: Stylophora pistillata (assembly GCF_964205215.1). Taxonomy (NCBI): domain Eukaryota; kingdom Metazoa; phylum Cnidaria; class Anthozoa; order Scleractinia; family Pocilloporidae; genus Stylophora; species Stylophora pistillata. The sequence goes on from NC_142531.1 coordinate 15,971,350, forward strand.
AAAAGCGCTTTTCATCAGAACTGAAATTGGCGACAGAAAAGGAGAAGCGTACGACTACGGAAACCTAGGTGTTGTGTTTCAGTCTCTCGGGAAATACGACACGGCTGAAGAGTATCTCAAGAAAGGGCTTGTCATCAGAACTGAAATTGGTGACAGAAAAGGAGTGGCAGACGACTATGGAAACCTGGGTGCTGTGTCTCCGTCACTCGGGAAATACGATAAAGCTAAGAGTACCTCAAAAAAGGGCTTGTAATCAGAATTGAAATTGGCGACAGAAAATGAGAAGCAACCGACTACAGAAACTTGGGTACTGTGTTTCGGTCGCTAAGGCAATACGAAAAGGCTATAGTGTATCTCGAAAAAGCGCTTGTCATAAGAACTGAAATTGGCGACAGAAAAAGAGAGGCAGCCGGCTGACTACGGAAACCTAGGTAATGTGTTTCAGTCGCTCGGGAAATACGACATAGCTAAAGAGTATTACGAAACTTGCGGCTAAATACAGGAATCGATCCGACTTGTGATTGGTCTAGATGAAACCTGTTTTGTCTGTGTAAACTTCACTTAAGTGTAACCTAGTAAGCATGTATGGAAAAGTGACCATTCCTGTCGCCAAAGTCTCTATGCGATCGAATCTCCAGCCCATGATGAATGGACGTCGAGTGTAATTTGTAATAGTGATGCTTTTTTTCAGTCATTGTTATTGAACATTCTTCACGACTTTAAAGGTTAGGGTTAGGGTTAATACGGCACTTATTTAGCTGGATCGATTGCTGCAATTAGCAAGAAAAAAGGCCCCGGCTAAATACAGGAATCGATCCGACCTCTTATTGGACGAGAGAACAAAGAGAATACTTAATACACGTCAGCAGGCTCAAAGATAGTTGAAGCGACCTGAAATATTTGAACCCCTCATCACGCAATGTTTTGAAGCCTGGGGTCCTGTATAAATATAGATGTCTACTCTACTCTAATGCCTTCGAATTAAATTTTAGGATGGGAAAAGAAACTACAAAGGGACAAAGTTTCTGCTTTAACACTTACAGGAAATGTTACCTCTGATAGCAGAAACATTTCATTGAATTAAAAAAATTTTGTATTCTACAACTCATAATTCCACAGAAGACAGAAGAAAAGATTTTTTCGGTTTGCTAGTAAGAATGCAATGCAAGCACTAATGCAAATGAGACAGCAGATACCAGTGAATGAAGTTAGAAAAGAGGTCACTGACCTACCTGCTTGCATGAGGAAGTGATCGAAGCTGACATTACATCTGGCAAGGAGTTCTTTGAAGATACTGCTTGGGACCAAGTGTTAGCTACAGGTACTACATCTTACATAATGCTAAGAAACACAAAAACCTAGACTACAGAAAATCATTCCACCAAACTTTTTTTCACATGTTCAATCTGAGTTGGCATCAATATTTACCCCAGGGACTTTGTCATGTTTATAAGTGAAGAGGAACTGATAATGTACTCGATTTGTTAGACTTAAAAATATTCCAATTTGGTTAAGGCTGGCCAGACAAAGAGTCCAGAAGGGCCAGAATGCAATAACAGTGAGAAAAAAAATTGAAAATATTTCATACTTCAATGACTTCTCATTCCGAGTAACCCACCTAGATATATATATACATGCACTCTGATTGTCTGCATGTGTGCTTCCAGAAAATAACCAGACACCTCTACCCACTCTCTTATGGGAGATGATTTTGGTGTGAACCCTCCCACTCCTCTGGAAATTCCAATTTAGCTATGTACTTTCTTTATAAAACGTTTGTCTCCCCCTTCCCCCTTCCCCTCCAACTTGGAATGTTATTTTTTACTTTCCCTGGGCGCATATCTTCAGGAACTGCACAATGGTTTCAACATCGCTTTTTCAGAACAAGACATGAAAAGACATACCAAATGGTTCTTTGCTGATAACATAGATGCAACTTAGCATACACCATAGAACCAGTGATATGTTAATTCTTGTCTTGATAGTGGAAGAACTTAGAAAAAGCTGGACATGCAGTAGATGTAAAGTTGCGGCACACACCAAAGTCAAAGACGTGTACCAACAACTTTTCATTTTTGACAACCTATAGTTAGAGAAATGATATAGTCGCTTCTCGAGTTTCCGTTTTTTGGAAAGTTGTGGATGAAGAATTATAAAGCCATCCCTTCAAATCATTTTGGCAAGAAATAAGAAAATAGTTTCTTGACAAACTTTTCATTTACATCCTTTTTGAATTATATAATTTTTCCCTTCTCTTTTTTTGTTTATTATCCTATATTTTATGCACTGTTTACTTACAAATTGACCTAAATTGCTTCCATATGAATAACTTTGGTATATAACATAATACACTACTTTACCATGAGAAAAACACACTGGATCTTTGTTATTACACACTGATCATTCCCCTCAGGTGTTACATCTCATTTATTGTCACAGGTCCTGTGCTGGAATAAAGCGAGAACCAAAAAGCTGGTTCTGCAAGAATTGCAACCCTAGTGTCAAGAAAAGAAAGATGCATCAATTTTTTGAAAATATAGGAACAAAGGCAACATTTGCAACAAATGAAAGCATTTTCACTTCCATATATCATAAATTTAATGCATATCCTTAGAATTAACATTTCATTCACTACAGTCAGGATTGCAAGGTGTGTGGTTTTTCACAGAGAAACTGTGATTTCCTGTGTGCAGTGTATGCCTAATTTCATCATTATTTAACATTTATTACACGACTCGGGCAGTCAGAGGGCCAATAACTAAAATCAACCAATCAAAATGCTCTATTGCCGGTCCAATATTCTCTAAGTATTGGACCGGGCACTGTCCCGAATGGTCCCGAATGATACCGCACTTGTGTCCCTTTGAACTTCAGTCGTATAATAAATCTCTTATTAACCAAGCTTGCTCGGGACCGTACTGGAAGAATATCGGCCCTCGGTCTTTTTTGTACGGACCTCGCTGCGCTCGGCCCGTACTGCCAAGACCTCGGGCCGATATTCTCCCTGTACGGCCCTCGCGCTTGGTTAATAAGATATATTTATTTTCTAGAAGTCTGACAACTCAAATGTTGATCTCTTTTATGAAAATTTGTCCAACTTTTTCTGTTCAAATCAAATCATTTTAAACATCCTATTACTGACCCTTACCGATAATTTCTGAAGTAACCAAGGCATGTATATAGCAAAAACTAGAGATTTAAACAAAAACGTAAAGGAATGAAAAGCAATGAATATCAGCAACCTGTACAAACATTGATTCATTCATTAAAAATCCTCTTGGGTTCTATCAATTTGTTTAATAATCCAGTTTTCATAAGTAATAAGCAGATGGTGACGTTAATATCAACCATGCATTTTAGCAGATGTAACAAATCAATGATGAATGAAATTAATGAATAATCAATGAGTACTCATCGGGTAAAAACTGATAAGTCATTAACTAGTAGGTAGGAAATCGATGACTAATTGATGGGCAAGAATTTTCTGGCCAATTGAGTACTCATTGTTGTCATCGATGAATAATTGATGCATTCGATTACTCATCGATTATCTGATGATTATCCATTGATTAGTCATTGATTCCCCTAAACATACAATCTCCACCAATTGCCTTTTTTAAACTTATTTCCAGGGATACAGTTTTACTAATACTTACAATAATTATCCTGTACGAATGAAGCCATCTTACCTTCATTTCTTCCTCTCCACTTCTTTCAACCTCTGATCAATTTTTGTTGTATTAGGAGAGTACCTTATCAGCTGAATAACTGCTTTTTACTAAAAAAAAAAAAAAAACAGCAACGCAACGAAACCACGGAGTCGTTCACGAACCTGCAAAGAAAATGGTCTCTCTTTGTTCTCTCGTCCAATGAGAGGTCGAATCGATTCCTGTATTTAGCCGGGGGCTCTTTCCATGCTAATTGCAGGAATCGATCCAGCTGAATAAGTGAATAAAGGCTGATAGTTTCTAAAGAAACCGTTTGGGGCTGCGTCAGTGGGGGTAACGAAATAATTTGAATATATCAACAAAGTTGAAATGGAAAACTGGCCACGGTTACCATTATAAAAGCTGACGTTTCGAGCGTTAGCCCTTCGTCGGAGCGAATAGAGGAATTGTGGGTTGTGTGTGCTTTTAAAGGCAGAAAATGGAGCTACGTTATTGATGGGAACACGGCAACGAAAAAACGCGAATAAATTAGTGGAATGAAAAGCGTTCGTTAATACCTGTGCGATTTAGACTACCGATTTGAAAGATGAGCTTTTGTTCAAGAGTAAGTGCCATATCAACGTTAACCCTAACCCCGAACCTTTGAAGTCGTGAAGAACGTTCAATAACAATGACTGAAAAAAAAGCATTAATATTCCAAATTACACTCGCTGTCCATACATCATGGGCTGGAGATTCGATCGCATAGAGACTTTGGCGATCGGCGACAGGAATAGTTACTTTTCCATACATTGCTTACTAGGCTACACTTTAGTGACGTTTACACAGACAAAACACATTTCATATCGAGCAATCAGAAGTCGGATCGATTCCTGTATTTAGCCGCAAGTTATTACAAAAAAACGCTTGTCTTCAGAACTGAGCGAAATTGGCGACAAAGAAGGAGAGGCAGACGACTACGGAAACCTAGGTACTGTATTACACGCGGCCGGGCAATACGACCAGGCCAAAGAGTATTACGAGAAAGCGCTTGCCATCAGAACTGGAATTGGAGACATGACAGCAGAGGGAGCCGATTACGGAAACCTAGGTCGGTACTGTGTTTCGTTCGCTCGATAAATACGACAAAGCTGAAGAGTACTACCAAAGAGCGCTCGCTATCAGTATTGAAATTGGTCATAAAGAAAGAGAAGCAGCAGCACTTGCATACCTTGGAAATTTGTCTAGAATTATCGGAGATTTTGAAGCTTCGGAGGTACGCTTGGAGAAAGCATTATCCATATCCAGAGATATTGGAGATAGAAGGAAAGAGTCCCAAATACTTCAAGAATGCGCTATTTTGTATTTATTTCAGCGTAAAATCAGAGACTCCCTTTCGCGTCTTCATCTATGCATTGAAAAGTATGAGGAGTTGAGATATTTCTTAGGCGTCAATGATCGGTTCAAAATATAATTTCTTGAAGACTCAGGAAAATTTCCCTGCAAGCTGCTAAGTAGTTTGCTTTGTGTCACCGGAAATGTCCATCATGCTCTTTATGTCGAGGAGTTAAGTCGAGGAAGAGGCCCATCTGACTTGATGGCAGAGAAGTACTTGGTTGAAACGCACATCTCTGCAAATCCAAAATTTTGGTTTGGCATTGAAACTCATTTTGAGAAAGAAAAATAACTGTACTTGCCTTTAAATTTCTTATTTTCGAAATGGCGTGCATTTGTGGATCTTGAAATCAAGCGGAACCATTCATTATAGAGGAATGTCAGCAGAGGAGAATTTCGTTCAGGTTGGGCTGCCCAAAGATTTGCCCTTGAGTACATTTTTGGCTGATAATTTCCGGAGTCTTGGCATTTTACCCATTGAAGAATGCGAAGATCGGACCTTAAATATACTTGAACTGCAACCTGTTTCCCCAGAGAAAAAGAGCCCCAAAAGATTGGGACTCTTGGAAAAGAACGAGGAAGTCATTTCAAGTCTACATTTGTGCTAAAAAAATCTTTATTGCCTCAGTTTATTATTTTCTGGAGGAGCTGGAAGTCATTATTGTTCTTGACCGCACTTTGTACGAAGGTCCCTTTGCTGCCCTAAGTGAAAAGGAGGGAGCCAAATACCTCTCGCGCACTCATAGGATCCGTGTCGTTCCTACTTTGACGACACTCAAGACCATTCAGGACAGTCCAGAGGACTATCACAGCAACACTGGTGCCTTGATAATAAGCAATCCCAAGGTTGATTGGCTGCTGCCATTGCCAGGTGCTAGAGAGGACGCGCAGATGGTTGGACGACTGGTGGGTGTTCCGGCCCTGGTAGAAGAGGAAGCAACGAAGCAGGCGGTATTTGAAAGGATAAATTCAATGAGCCTGATTTAGTTTGCTGCCTATGGTAACGCCGAAAGATGAGAAATTGCTCTCGCCCCCATTCTTACATCCAATACTCTGAACACTCTCCCACCAAGGGGTGCTTATATGTTGACGATGGCTGACGAGTAAAAGTCAGAGCTAAATTGGTGGTACTCAGCTGTTTTCATAGTGGAAGTGGACAGGTAAAAGCCGAGGGAGTTATAGGAATTGCCCATGTGTTCTTAGGATCTGGTGCTCGCTCGATATTAGTTGCACTTTGGGCCATTCCAGACTCAGCAACAGAGCAGCTGATGAGTCGATTCTACGAACACCTTTTCAGTGGAAAGAGTGCTAGTGAATCTCTTCACCAGGCCATGAGGTGGATGAGAAATAACGGCTTTACCAAAGTGTCTGAGTGGGCTTCGTTTACGCTAATCGAAGATGACACGAGACTCGATTTTGGCAAGCAGAGGTAAGATTCAGTCATAAAAGGTATTAGTTATGCAGTAAATGGTTTGAACCCAGGGGTTACATGTGAAGGTGTAGTCTGATCGTCCGGGTGAGTGTAGTCCTGAGAAGGACTGTTGTCGGTGGCAGTGACTGACGTTTCGACAACCTGTGCGGAAGTCATCATCAGAGTCAAGTGAGTGATTGTTGTCAGTAGAATGTTCTTATTCCAGTTCGTGTGAAATGATCGGTTGGTTTTGCCGTGATGTTATTGGCTGTAAGACTCAAGTGACGTAAGTCGTTCGTGATTGGTCTGTTTCGGTCTGTCGGTAAAGCTAGGTTGTTCTTTTTCGGTCGTTTGTGATGTTTATGTCGTGAATGAGTCGTTTGTATGGGGCGGGTAGTTGTTGACATCTGTTTAGGGGAGTCTGTTCTAAGTTAGTAAACCAGCTTTCCAGAGTCAGTCGTTGAAAATAGTCAGTGCTGTAGGTTAGGCATTGCGCAGAGTCCCAGTCAATGTTGTGGTTGGTAAGTCGATGGTGTTCAGCAATGTGATTGCTGACATCACCTTTCCTCGTCGCCCGTCTGTGTTCAGTCAGTCTTGTTGTGAGGTTTCTGCCAGTCTCACCGATGTAGGAGGCTTGGCAGTCGGAACAATTGATCTTATAAATCGTTCCCTGTCTGTTCCTCGGTTCGTCTTTGTCTTTAACGTTGGTTAGTAACTGACGTAGTGTGGTGATGGGTCTGTGGGCGACGCGGATATTGAAGGGTAGTAAGATGCGCGAGATGTTTTCAGACATACCTTTTATGTACGGTATGGTTGCTGTAGTCGTAGGGGTTGCGGTGTCGTTTGTTTCGGTAGTGGTAGTGGGTCGGTGAGTGTTTCGTCGGATGAAGTCGTTGTTGTAGTTGTTCTTCGTAAAAACACGGTGAAGGTATTTGTTCTCGTCGGATAAGCTGTCTGTCGAGTCACATACTAGTTGTGCGCGTCGTGTTAGAGTTCTGATAGTTGTGGCTTTGTGTGATGTAGGGTTGTAGGATGACTCGTCTAGTAATCTGTCGGTGTGTGTCGGTTTCCTGTAAACTGTCGTTCGTAATGAGTTGTCGTTGTGGCTTACCAGGCAGTCTAGAAAAGGAAGTTTGCCATTTTCTTCGACTTCTCTGGTAAACTGTATGTCAGTGTTTTGTTCGTTAAGGTGGTTGTGGAATGCGTCAATTTCGTCGTGTCGAACGGCGGTGAATGTGTCGTCAACGTAACGTAACCAAAGCGGTATCGTTTGTCGGCAAGTCGAAAGGGCGCGTTCCTCGATGTTCTGCATCACAATTTCTGCTATAACAACAGAAACTGGAGACCCCATGGCAGTGCCGTGTAACTGTTTGTAGTGTTTACCGTTGTACTGAAAGTAAGTAGACGTTAGGCAAATGTTTAGCAAGTCCATGATGTCGTCTGTCGGTAGCGGTAGTGGTTCGGTAGATTTTCGGATTGCAGTCTCAGTGCATTGTAATGCTAATTGAAGTGGAATACTTGTGAACAGTGATTTCACATCAAATGACACTAGTTTGTAGTCGTCAGGTATCTGAACAGTCTTGGTAGCGTTAATGAAGTCTTCAGTGGATTGTAGTTTATGTCTGGATTTGTCGGTTAGCGGTTGTAGTATTGTCGTCAGGTACTTGGATAGTTGGTATGTGGGAGAGCCACAGAAAGAAACAATAGGTCGCATCGGGAAACCAGGTTTGTGTAGTTTCGGCAAACCGTAGAGTTTCGGTGGCTGTGGTACCGAGCACCTCAGTCGATAGTACCGTTGGTTGTCAAAGGCGTTCGTTTTCTTGAGTGTCAGTAGTTTACTGTTGAGTTTACGTTGAAGGGCAGGAGTTGGGTCACGTTTGAGTTCTTCGTAGGTTCGTTTGTCGTTAACTAGTGACGTCACTACATGACAGCAACTTGACTAAAGACGAACAACGCGCACTGAAACGACTGAGAAACGACCAGAACATAGTTATCCTACCAGCCGACAAAGGACGAGTTACTGTTGTTATGGACAAAACTGACTATCACGACAAAATGGACGCACTAGTTAACGACAAACGAACCTACGAAGAACTCAAACGTGACCCAACTCCTGCCCTTCAACGTAAACTCAACAGTAAACTACTGACACTCAAGAAAACGAACGCCTTTGACAACCAACGGTACTATCGACTGAGGTGCTCGGTACCACAGCCACCGAAACTCTACGGTTTGCCGAAACTACACAAACCTGGTTTCCCGATGCGACCTATTGTTTCTTTCTGTGGCTCTCCCACATACCAACTATCCAAGTACCTGACGACAATACTACAACCGCTAACCGACAAATCCAGACATAAACTACAATCCACTGAAGACTTCATTAACGCTACCAAGACTGTTCAGATACCTGACGACTACAAACTAGTGTCATTTGATGTGAAATCACTGTTCACAAGTATTCCACTTCAATTAGCATTACAATGCACTGAAACTGCAATCCGAAAATCTACCGAACCACTACCGCTACCGACAGACGACATCATGGACTTGCTAAACATTTGCCTAACGTCTACTTACTTTCAGTACAACGGTAAACACTACAAACAGTTACACGGCACTGCCATGGGGTCTCCAGTTTCTGTTGTTATAGCAGAAATTGTGATGCAGAACATCGAGGAACGCGCCCTTTCGACTTGCCGACAAACGATACCGCTTTGGTTACGTTACGTTGACGACACATTCACCGCCGTTCGACACGACGAAATTGACGCATTCCACAACCACCTTAACGAACAAAACACTGACATACAGTTTACCAGAGAAGTCGAAGAAAATGGCAAACTTCCTTTTCTAGACTGCCTGGTAAGCCACAACGACAACTCATTACGAACGACAGTTTACAGGAAACCGACACACACCGACAGATTACTAGACGAGTCATCCTACAACCCTACATCACACAAAGCCACAACTATCAGAACTCTAACACGACGCGCACAACTAGTATGTGACTCGACAGACAGCTTATCCGACGAGAACAAATACCTTCACCGTGTTTTTACGAAGAACAACTACAACAACGACTTCATCCGACGAAACACTCACCGACCCACTACCACTACCGAAACAAACGACACCGCAACCCCTACGACTACAGCAACCATACCGTACATAAAAGGTATGTCTGAAAACATCTCGCGCATCTTACTACCCTTCAATATCCGCGTCGCCCACAGACCCATCACCACACTACGTCAGTTACTAACCAACGTTAAAGACAAAGACGAACCGAGGAACAGACAGGGAACGATTTATAAGATCAATTGTTCCGACTGCCAAGCCTCCTACATCGGTGAGACTGGCAGAAACCTCACAACAAGACTGACTGAACACAGACGGGCGACGAGGAAAGGTGATGTCAGCAATCACATTGCTGAACACCATCGACTTACCAACCACAACATTGACTGGGACTCTGCGCAATGCCTAACCTACAGCACTGACTATTTTCAACGACTGACTCTGGAAAGCTGGTTTACTAACTTAGAACAGACTCCCCTAAACAGATGTCAACAACTACCCGCCCCATACAAACGACTCATTCACGACATAAACATCACAAACGACCGAAAAAGAACAACCTAGCTTTACCGACAGACCGAAACAGACCAATCACGAACGACTTACGTCACTTGAGTCTTACAGCCAATAACATCACGGCAAAACCAACCGATCATTTCACACGAACTGGAATAAGAACATTCTACTGACAACAATCACTCACTTGACTCTGATGATGACTTCCGCACAGGTTGTCGAAACGTCAGTCACTGCCACCGACAACAGTCCTTCTCAGGACTACACTCACCCGGACGATCAGACTACACCTTCACAGGTATTAGTTATATTACTTTTGAAGGTGGCTATGCTATTGAGAAAATACTTGTTAGCCTTAAGCTTAATCTTAAACAATCTTAAGTTAGCACAGTTCTTGATATGATGGGGGAGAAGATTCCATGCCAAGGCGGCCCTATGTTTGAAAGAAGACCTGACAATTTCAGATCTTGGTCTTGGCACTTCTAAATATAATGAATTTCTTAAGCTGTAAATCGTTTTTGCCTTAGAAATTAAAATATTTGGAACCTCTGTATTTAAGCTGTGATAGGATTGATAGGTCAGAACCAGCAGTCTTTTAACATAATACAAAGAAATGGGATTCCATTGCCTCAATTTCTTGACCTCATCAGCTGGAGTGGTCATAGGTAGCTTGGAAACAATCCTAATTGCTCTCATATGAATACGTTCAATTTCCTCCATAAGTGATGAGGAAGCAGAGCCCCAAACAACAATACAACACTAGGAATAATTGAATTTAAATAAATAGATTCCAAGATGGACTGAGGCAGGAATTTGATTTGCTTCAAAACAGCTAATTTCTTGTTAAATAAAATACAAACATTCCTAATACGATCCTGCCAAGATAACTTATTGTCTATAGTTAAGCCAAGACATTTAGATGAAGACTTGAGCTCGATGGTCTTGGTGCCATATCTTAAAGCTGGCAGAGGGCCTATAAAGATGGATCTAGATATTATCATTGCTTCAGTCTTTCATTCATGTACAATTAGTCTGTTGGCTGTGCACCATACGTGTAGCTGGGATAGAATACATCGAAGTGAAGAAAGGATCATGTCTGTATCCCTACCAATGGTATAAACTGTGGTGTCATCAGCAAACATATAGAGGTCTCCATAAGATATGGATTCAGGCAAGTCATTAACATATATTGAGAATAATCTAGGTATTCGGCATCTTGAATATTTTACCTTTTCTTTTCCAATATTCCTCAAAAGGACGTACATGTTTTGTTTTAAAATTACAAATTATGTCCTGGTCCATTAGTCTCGTAGGTTAAAATTCTCAACGAGAAAACGAGGCCATTTCTAGAAGTGTCACAGTGATTTATTCTGCAATTTTCTAGTAATGAAACAAAAATGTGTTTACACCGTCATCGACTTAATAACAACTTGAATTACCCGGTATATCCGGTTAGTCTGGGATTCACACAACGCCTGACACAAAAGATTACATTACACCATTTCCACGGAACATTGTTGACATGAGGCTTTTTTGTAAAGTATAATCATAAACGAGCTACCTAAGTCCGGTAGGGTTTTTCCCAAAGCCATTTCATGGATATAGTTAACAGAACCTTAAATATTTGAGGAATGAATTTAATGTGGCATCTTTAAAGAAACCCTTTCTTTTGGTCACCTGCTTGAAAGATCGAAAAAGGAAAATGCATGGTTCTCAAAATAGGACCGGATGTGGCCAATGTAACTTTCTCAATAGAAAGTAGTTTGCCAACTGATTCTTTAACCATTCCGAATTGTAAAAATTAATGGAAGCTGGGGAAAAATGTAGGAAAATCTCTTGAACGTTTGTCTTCGGCAATCCGTTTGCAGTGTAAAACAGCGACAAGCACATTTTCCAAGTTTTTCCATTGTTAAAGGCAACAAGGAACCGGGATAAGGGATACAACTGGCGGGATTCGGGACCCTAGATGAAGGGTTTACATACTGTTCATTGACGCCTCCCGCGCTGAAAATAGATTTAGGATGTTTTGCTTGGTAAAAATGAACTGCACGAAAAGTTAAGAAAATCAGATTTCGGACAGAAGGCTTTTAATCTGGTAAGTTATTTGTTTAATTACTATTCTGTCACTATTTCAGTTTCCAAAATCTAAAAATATGATATGTGCATTTTTGAAGTAAATTTCATAAAATATCAAGTGTATATCTTTGCTCTGAATTGGTCTCGCGTCTATCGGCTGGTAAATGGAACTGATTATGCTTGGTCTTATCAACGCGATTAAAAAAAAGACTTGCCCTTCCTCTTTTAGAAAGTAACCATGTGGTACGGATAGAAATCAAACATATTTATAAAGAGAAATCCGCAGGTTATTCTTCCTCAGTTGACGTTTGTGAAAGATTTAAATCAAAATAGCGACATAAACCATAATGGTCTTTTGTCCCATGATTCATCTAAATGGTCCCTAATGATATTTAGTTCATTTTGCTTGACTAAATTTGTCTAAATATGGAAGATATTGCAATCGCTACTTATCTTCTCCATATCCGCCTCGTCCAATTCTATCTGTTTTTTTTTTTTCCTTATGATCATTTGCTTAGTCTAACCAAACTTATTTTTGTAGTTTCCTTAAAAAATTAAATCGGCGTTTCATCAATTATAAAAGTCGGTATTACTTTGGAACGCGAGAAAAAGTCAACTGGAAATAAATGGAATTTAGAATCAGTGAGTTGATGTAAACCTCTGAGAAGCAGCTAAGATTTGACGCATTGAACCAAAACTTCTCCGGGATTAATTTGCAAAACGTTACAATGATGAATGTTACTGATGACACGGCAATTGTCCCACTGGAGGATAGTTACCTTATCACTTTCATTATCGACAGCATTCCAAGTCCCATCACAGTCCTGCTCAACGTGCTGGTGATAAAGGCCAAGATGAGTGAGACCTCGACACCGAACCAACAGCATCATGTTGTTTAAATGTGATAATTAATGGTCGGAGATTTGGCTTTGAACGAAGTCACCTGCCTGGTAAAACTTGTCCTCTTTCAGCAGCTCACACACATGTATTCCTCTATATGAAACTGTCGCAAAATTAACCGAGTAACATTCTTCGTATATAATACAAAATTAAGTGTACCCCCGGGGCCAGTTAGCTTCAATTCGGCCAAAAACAGTGGTATTTAGTCCGTGCGAGTGGCTATCTCGTTTGAAGTTTTTCGCGCAGAAAGTGTGCACACCCAACGATACTAATAGCATTTAAGGTGAGACAAAAATTTTTGATTCCCTTTGGCGTCTTAATCTGGCAAACTTGATGTCAGCACGCTACTCTTGTAATTCATTGTGTACATTGTCACGGTTTCGCAGAGACACGATGAAGTAAGTGAAATACCAACTGCGTGAAATGTAACTACGTTCTTAAAGATATCATAGGCAACTTTTATAATGATTGAAATGGACGGTGCTACTGGTTTTGATTACCCCCAATCGAGCAGTAATAATCCGCCACTTTTGTTTTGATATCTGCCTCGGAGTGTTCGATGCTTCCCATGTTTGAATTCCAATTATGTTTATGGTGTTTGATCAGCAGGGATTTGCTAAAGCAAAGGCATAGAAAAAACCAGGAAAGATTTATTACTCGACGTTTCGGGGTCATCGTGACTCCATTATCAAGAGACTAGTTTAAAAACATGCAAATAAGGAAAGGTACAAGAATAGCATAAATTAGACTGAACGGCTTAAACAAACACCTTGGCGCGGATGGAATCCGTTTGCACGTTCAGTGTTGGCTTACGCATGCGAATATACAACATTTCATTAACAAGGCAATCAAATTTGCCGTTACATTTCGTGATGACGTTGAATTGCTCGATCAAGCGTTCAGGCATTTCACTATTGTGCTGGAGGTGGTAGTGTTTGTAGATAGAAGATGATTTCCTTGTGTGCCCTTCTACGCGCTCGTGTAAGTGACCACGAGTATAGCCCACATACCCTGCATCACACAGGTTACATTTAAATTCATAAACGACACATTGTTGGTTAACAATAGGGGGCTTAATTTCGTGTTGCTTAAGCTGTTGATCGAGCTTAGGGCTAACGAACACTGGTTGGACAGTCACGCTTAACTTCGAGCTTAGACTGTTCAGTTGTTGTTTAACATGATTAGCTGACGACTGGTCCTTGAAGGGTAACACTAATCTCACAGTCTCCGATGGTACGTCTGGTGATGGACAGGGTTCTGCAGATGAAATCCTTCTCTCAACGAACCGCTTGATTGTAGTCTCAACCAGTGGCTTTGGGTATTTCAAGTTATGAAAAACCCCTCTAAGGCGGTCACATTCCTCCGAGAAGAAAGACCAGTTAGAAGATAATCGATAAGCGCGATCCACCATGGTGTTAACTAGGCTGCAAGGAAATCATCTTCTATCTACAAACACTACCACCTCCAGCACAATAGTGAAATGCCTGAACGCTTGATCGAGCAATTCAACGTCATCACGAAATGTAACGGCAAATTTGATTGCCTTGTTAATGAAATGTTGTATATTCGCATGCGTAAGCCAACACTGAACGTGCAAACGGATTCCATCCGCGCCAAGGTGTTTGTTTAAGCCGTTCAGTCTAATTTATGCTATTCTTGTACCTTTCCTTATTTGCATGTTTTTAAACTAGTCTCTTGATAATGGAGTCACGATGACCCCGAAACGTCGAGTAATAAATCTTTCCTGGTTTATGGTGTTGTCTGTGTTTTGATAAATAATCAACAAAATGCGGCATCGTTGAAAGGTCAATTTACTATCTTCGATGTCAGGGAAAAGTCAGTCAGGAAAAATTTATGTCTTTGAAAGATGTCAAGGAAGAGTGAAAGCTTATCATCCTGTTATGAGATGATAAAACTTCACCTTCTGCAATGTAGATATAACTCAAGTATATTCATTTAAGTAAATTATATAGCGGACTCCTGAAAACATACGGTTTCCCCTTGTAGTGTAAGTTGAAGTTGGTTTTCGAATGAAATACACGCTTTCTTTCAGTTTTTTTCGAACATCTCAAATTCTTTGGGGAATTTCACAGACATAATTCGTGGTGGAATTGAACGACAAGTTGATTTTGGGCATGGGTTCAGTTCCAAGAAAAAATCCTTTTCCACGTTACATTAAACTATCAATTTATGGACCCTGGATATGACTTGGTGAATGAATAAATTCGTATGGTTGTTAACTATTTGGTGAGGGAAAGTTTGCTTTTTCAAAGAATAATCGGGGAATTTTAATGACCAATGGTTGTGGCCATCATTTTATATCCGTTCCGAAAAAAAATGAGACACTAACGGAATTTGAAGCAAAGAATGCATTGTAGAGGTTCCAGACATAACATTCATACCCCGGTTCTCAAGAGGGTCAGAGGAAATTCCAAAGGGGCAAATTAAACCACGCATTTTTTTCAGTAAAAATTGTTTTCAAGAAACTAAACCTTCCCTGGAGGCAACTTAAACGAACTTGATCATCAATAATCAGTCAATATTTTAGTCTTTCGACATCTTTTGTAATAAAGCAAAGGATAAGATTTTGAGTTAAATTGCTGTTGCTGCAGATTGAATTGAATGTATTGTTGCAGTGCTTGCTGCCGCAAGTGCTGATGCTGTTGAGCTATTTGAGCCTCAAATTGCTCTTGTCGCTTGTGCGGTAAAGCCAGTTCTTATCGGGCACAATGAGTTCCACAATATGTTCTAGGATAGTTTCTGCTTCAGACAAGGGCTCGGGATTTGTCCCTGACTATCCTTTCTCCTTTCTCATTTTAGCTTTAAAATCAGAGAACTGTTTATTAAACCCGTCTCTCACACTTCTCTGGTCCTTGGCCATAACTTTAAATGCATCATGTTGGTTCACACCACCAGCCACCTCATTCCATGCTTGGCCAGATTCCTTTGCACCGTGTTTGAATTTATTGGGCTCAACGTATCGAACTTCTCTGAGGAGAAGTATGTCTTTTTCAGGCGGTTATCGAAAAGTCCCAGTAAATTAGACGAGAAAAATTCATTAATTAATAGTCTCTTTTACAGTTGTGTGCTTGGTTGCCAAGCCTTTGAACGGGAGTGAGGCTAGGGGTGACCTTGTCATGATACAAACCTCGCTGCCTTTCAAATGTAAATCACTTTGTTATCATACCAACAAGATACTGGTCTCAATCACGACAAGGTCACCTTAAGCCTCACTCTGAATCAATGGCTTGGCAACTAAGTACACAACTATAAAATGGCCTATTAGGTGTGCTTGTGCGGACGTTTAAGACATCAGCAAATCTGATAACCAATACATCTTATCCTAAGAATAAAAATAATCGACAAAAATTCTATGATGAAAATGTTTATGAGTCACAACTTTTTTCCGACATCTTTGGATGTAATCTCTGTTACCAACCTAAAAGAATAACATGTAAACAAATAAACATCGCCGAAAGTGTGATAAATGTACCACTCGCTAGAAGTGTCTCTACGTCCAACAGCCGAACAGGGTTTTTAAAATACGTGTCCGGCAACCATACTTTTTTACAAACTTCCTTTAGAAACACTTTCCACTATTAAAAAAAGTATCGTAAATTTTTGAATAGCGTTTCTAAAAAAGACATCAAATTAATGGTTAGAAATGCTTTCTAAAGTGACGAAAAGATAGCGATTTTACAGTATACACTAGCTTAGAAAATTCCTCCACTTAAAAACCCAAATTAAATTTTGAAATCCTGGACATTTGAAATAGAACATCTATATACGCTTAACACATTTGAAAAAACAATTCAGGACTGTTCTGTTGAACTTTCTGACTGCCAGACACGGAGTATTTACTAAAACCTGTTCGGACTGTTCGGCTGCCGGATATATAGACACAAAAACGTTTGCAAATCAACATTTCTAAAACAAGAATTAGGAAAAATTTACTTAGACCCGGTTCAGACGCCGTACTTCAGCCGTACGGAATCGAATTCAACGTATTAAGTTCATGTGAAGTACGGCGTCTAAATCAATTCGGGACGGCTAATTTAATTTAGATCGGCTCGGTCAATTAATCCCGCCTGACTCAGAACGGCTGTAGACCGCTTTGATTCAGACGCCGTACTTCACATGAGCCAAATAAAATGCATGAATTATTCTAATTTATTTTTCTTACCGTTTTTAAATGGGAGCATGTGCAAAGAAGTGTTGCAGAAGAAAAATGGCGGCTTGAAGGACCGAGCAAAACCGGGTGCTGACAGATATTGAATGGGCGCCCTATTCTACGCCTTTCGAACTGACACTGATTCTTCGCTCGGTCGGTTCTTTGGGCATAATGTAGTTGTCCTCTTCGTCAGCAACAACCAATCCCCTCCCGCCTCTTTTGTGTATCGCTCGCCAAAAGTGACGCTTTTACCAGTGTGGTAATCTTTGTTTTCTTCAAAAATTGAACATTTATTGCATATTGGAACTTCACGTCTCAAGCAAGCATATTTGGTGGCGCCGAAACGCTTACTGATCAACGGCCGGACTTTATTTAGGTCCCACCTTCAGAGGCCGAAAAATTCGTTTTTTCTTTATTGGACTAGATTGAAGTTAGACATTTTACCTAACGTTTACAAAAAGAAAAATTTTGAAATCTAAAAAAGCGTCCAACTCATTTAAATCTGGAGAGTGTCATAATCTCGTAAATGGGCGAACCTCCTGGGTGAATATTCGCGGCAATTTCATATTGGTATATTTTTTTTACATCGTGCACTTGACAAAATTCGCACGTGAAAGTTCTCTGCTTGTGGAAAGTATTTTCTGATGGATAAAAAACTGCAATTAAAATTAGAGAGGAGTCCCTGGGCAAAGAAAAAGAAAGATAAAAAACAAAACAGGCCCAAAGAGGAGAAAAATGACACCATCTTATCAGGATAAAAACTAGTCCTGGCACTCCTCACCACGCTGGCATCCAAATTACGAACAAAGAAGTTGCAATCAAATCTATTTTTTCCTTACATAAGCTATAAGGTTAAAAAAGAAGTTTCCTTTCAATAAGCATGTACCGGTCTTGATACAGAACAGACCCAATCGCCTCGAATCGTATGAAATCATGAATAAACCTAACCGAGGAAACTCATTTCAGCGATAAGGGTATTACTTAAGCAAATACTAGCTGTTTGGATTTGCAGGAGTTTCTCCAGCCTTACCCTTTTTTCCGCGGGTTTTTTCTTTGCCAATATTTCCCATTACTCGACGTTTAACAGAGCGAGATCAAAAAACGCGTCTGCTATGCGATACTTTTCCCGGGAAAATCTTGATGCATTGTCATTGACGCCAGGAGGTCCCGTATTCCCATTGGTTCGCGGTTTCAGGAGGCGAGATAATCTCTTGGTGTGGCGCTAGTTGTTTACAAACCTTTAGGAGCTAAAATCTCGCATTTGATTTTAATTGAGAGGAATACATCCACTTTGAGCGAATTTATAAGGTATGTAGATTTGACCAATTTTCGTGAAATTTTGCCAAAACATTCCACGGATAATGACAAACGAAGGTGTGTCAGGAAATTTGATGTTTGAAATATTTTTCACGTTGTGTCCATTTACTCAACACCTTACGCTACTCTAACTTTGACGTGGATATCTAGACAACCAATCAGAATGTCGCAAAAGCCTGACACTCAGTTGTTGATTGCATGATGCAATCAACAATAGATTGTGAATGAGACTGTGCAGGTATTTAGCTCGTGGAGCGAGATCCGATACCCGATTAATTCAATACAAGGACCCTCGGTCGTTTCACGCCTTACCGGTTCCTGATACTCCCTAAATAAAAGAATCGCCTAAATTAAATTTTATTTCTATCGTAAACTGCATGTATTAAGCTTTCTTTTGACGTATAGTTTGTTAGAGTTTTCTACAAACTATCACGCATACGAATTTTTTTCCCGAAGGACACCCACGAAGGTGGGAAGTAACCTTAAAGAAGTGACCAAATGAAATACTTAAAACTTCCTTACAACGACCATGCCATACAAATAACTTTCGTTCTTTACAACACTTATCAAATTTGCTACTTTAAACCGTGCCGGTCCCGGCCACAAATTTTCTTCACTTAGTTATTAATTTCGGCTTCCTGGTTAGCTCAATTGGTAGAGCGCCGGACTGTTGTGCGGGAGGTTGAGGGTTCAATCCCCGGCCGGACCAACACTCAGGGTCTTAAAATAACTGAGGAGAATTTGCTACCTTACTATAATATCTAGAAATGGATAGATATTCTAGTCTTCTCGGATGAGGACGAATAAACCGTAGGCCCCGTCTCCTGCAGGGCTAGGGGTAGGAGACGTTAATTTCCCACGCACAAGATTACTGTGTGGTGGATGTCCTCCCCTGGGGTGGGATGGGTGGGTTTACTGGGCCCGCAGTAATTGGCGCAAGCTGTTGCGGTGTCCCTGCCTGTCAGCGAATCTAATAAATTAAAATCTAATTAAAATCAATTCAGCCGGGATTAACTAATTTAGGTCGGTCTTAAGTTGAATTCGATTCGGCTCGGCTTGAAGTATGGCGTCTGAACTGAGCCTTACTTCTCAGCTGAGGTTTCTTTAGCTGCCATGATCAACAAGCTGAATAAAACGACAAGATATAAGCTTAGCCTTTTGACGACATTACTGTAAATCAAATTTCCAACCTTGTTTTGTCGCACAAAAAAGAAATTTTCCAGGGGTGTTAATTTCAACGTCAAGAAAAACCCATGCCTTCACCACGACTAGCTAGAAACCGTGGGAAAACGCACCGTCCCGGAGCTCTAACGGTGACATTTCAATAGTGTGAAATGTTGCGTGACACTCATCCAACAGTCGTGGTCGACCGTCGTCGACAAAGTCAACCCACACATCCAAAAAAAAAAAACTCTTTCATGCGTAGCATGCCAAAGTTTATACGTGTGTTGAGCAAAGGTTAAAGTTCTAAATAGTTGGCGAGACATGTCCGTTGCTATTATTACGTTAATTATAATGTTGTGGGGAAACTTTTCACGGAAAGGGATCTATGCATCAGTATTGCTCCTATCAGTCTCCGAAGGTACTCAGAGAACTACATCTCCCCTTTAGGTAAGTTATCCTTCGGGGAAATTGCATTTCTATTGAAGAGACAAACTTTCAACACGTTCTTAGCTTTTGTCCTAAATTTGAAACTATTTCCTCGTATCACGTAAAGGCATTATAAATTGAAACAGCTAAACCTAATTGGTTTAAATTCTCTCAGCAGCAAGGTCCTATTCTGCACATGTAAATGCTGAAGTTGTGAGAACATTTGCCGAAGATTTTCCAAGACCATCTCCAGAGGCTGCTTAATAGGATTTCCCCACTACATTAATAGCCAAGGGCGTAGCCAGGGGGGTAGGAGGGTCCTGGGGTGCCCGAGACCCCCCCTTGGTAGGTCTTCTCTAGAGCAAACAACCTACAATATTCAGGTGGCGAAAACGCCTTCACAATATCTTGGCCGTAAAAGCCATTGATATGGGCCTTCGTGCCGCGATAATACGACTGAGCCCGCTGATACACGCGGGAGAGCAGCGGTGTAAATGGTGAGTAGCCTCTGTGACCCCCCCTTTGAAAAATCCTGGCTACGCCCCTGATAGCGATCATCAAACTTAAATCCTTTGTCAACATATGGGTGAGAATCACTTGATTGCAAAGGGAAGAAGGAAGTTAATTCTTGAGCGCCCCTAAGATAGCTGGTGTCACGGGAAAATTTAGTGACCTTTCCCTGTGGATGTTTAAGCATCATGATTTATTCGCTGTTTTCAGAATTTTAGCGTTCTCAATTCATGCGAGTTTTTTTCATTGTGATGTTTTAAAAAGATATAAAGCCACAAGTACATTTTGAACTAGTTAAATTGCACAGCTGCATCTCGGTACTTTTGTTGTTCAATTCTAGTGAAAATTTAGGTAAATATAAGCGTTAAAGGTCTTTCAGGAAAAAGATTAGTTCTCATGGTGGTTGGCAGCTGAGTTTATTCTCGTTATTTTAATTTCCTTTCATACGATCAATAGTTTCCACACCAACCTTACATAGATAAGCAGAAACTTTTAATTACTTTCCACTCTTATTTCCTGAGCTGCGCTACTGCAATTAAGATAGGTATATTTTCTATAACAGAGCTGCAAATTCCCACCTGAGTTTCCTATTAGTAATGACCTCGAGTTGATCGCATCCGTCCTTTTAATTTGAAATTCTTTCATCGTAGAAACAGTTGGGAATGTTTAAGTAGTTTTCGTTAAACTTCAAAGAGATCTCTGCCGCTTCTTTTGTTATGCTGTTAAAATACGGTCGATTTGGATAACAATAGCACTTCACACCAGTTAGCTTCTAAGCAGTTACCTTATACAGGTTTGTTGATTACAAATGAATAAAGGCTGATAGTTTCGAAAGAAACTGTTTGGGGCTGCGTCGGTGGGAGTAACGAAATAATCTGGATATATCAACAAAGTTGAAATGGTAAATTGGCCACCGTAACGATTACAAAAGCTGACGTTTCGAGCTTTGCGACTCCGCCCAATACGAAATATATTTTCTCCCAACAAGCCGTCAATATAATGTGGTATTTTCGTCTCAAAATCGCAATTAGTTTTGTATCGCGATCCATCATTTATAAGGATAAATAAAACTGTAAAATAATCAACCCGCGCCTGATCGAAATATCAATTCTTTCTACCTGCGAAACGTATCCATGGTAACACTATTTCGCACGCAAATAACTTTGTCGCGGGTAATTTGAAATTCCCCGCAAGTTTATAGCCTTTGTTATCATAAAATGAGTTGATTGAAACCGAAAAGTGTTGAAAATTACGCAGGAATGGAGTCCGAAGAGCCATTTGGTAATGAAATACCAAATTTTGATATTTGTGGGACCGTTTTTGAAGAGTTATTTAAGGACATCGATGTACTAGACGCCGATGCGAAAACCGAAACAGCCGCCTCGAGCGAAAATAGTGGGCGGAAAAGTACAGAAAATGAGCAGAAGATAATAACACTTTGAATTCTTGCCAGATTAATATTCATTTTCCAACTGGCAAGTGACTTTGTCACATTATTACAATGTTTATGGCTGTAAAAGTCGAATTTTCAATAAATACTGTTGAACTTGAAGTGAAATATTTGTGCAATCATTTGAACGCGGCGGTAATTTGTTTGTGTACGTCAGCAACCCAATTTAGTGCAACGACGTCAATTTCAAAATTAGAACCAATCACAGGCCGCAAAAGTGAGACGGCAATACCACGAAATATTGACGGCTCGCGCATAGCGAAAACTATAAGAAGATCGCGATACTGCTTTAGAGAAACTGAAATTCTATGGTCTGGGCGATCACGCATTCACTAGCACGTAGCTATCTCTCCTCGCTTTATGAGTAAATCTTAGTGCTGCTTTCCCCACATGGCTTGCAGGTAGTGTCTAGAGGGGTCCCTCAGGGATCTATTTTAGGACATACATTGCTTAATATATGTTTGTGCTTATTCAAAACAACCTTAATATCGATCTCGTGCCGGAATGCCACCTCAGGATTTATTCACAATGGCATGAAACTAAACCCAGATAAATACCAGGCTATGGTACTTGGAAAAACGGAAGACAAACTGAACTTTAAATCATCTGATATCGACATTAAAACCACAAAAAGGACTTGTCTCCTTGGAGTTGTTCTTGACATATTAAAATTTGACGATCACAATCCTTGTATTTGTGGCAAAGTAAGTTCTCATATATGCGCTCTGGACAGACTGAAGAATATTTTACCACTAAAAACTAAGTACTGCATTTACCAAGTCTGGCGCCACTGCGGTAGAAGAATCACTGCTAAAATGGAGAAAGTCCGTGAAAGGGCCCTCAGTTACATCTTCAGAGATAAAAGTGCACTTTATCAAGATGCATTGCAAAGAATGAGACTCCCATCCATGGAATCTCGAAGAACCCAAGACATGTTCTTGACAATGAACAGTTGTATATCGGACAATGCTCCATCCATCAATTAGAGATCTTATCACCTTACGCTCAGGTTCCAATTATAATCTTCGACATGACTATGTCCTTTCTTTGCCGCAAATTAACACGACTAAATGCGGTCTCAAATCATGGAGATATTTTGCCGCAAAGAAATGAAACGAACTAACTAGAACTAAAGCAGGCACTAATGAAGTGAAGAACAAAATTCGATCGCTTAAGTTTGACTGATATAGGAATTTATGGTAATTTGATTCTCGAGATTTTTCGTCCCCTACGTTTATATATAGTTTTATACGATCAATTATCGTACATTTTTAAGTTTTAATTCTTAGAATATACTAGGGCCGTGGATTTCCTGTAAACTTGGCGATTAGTTTAGCGTAAACCCACGTTAATAAAGTATCGTATCGTAAATAATTAGCAAGTTTTCCGTCTCTTCACCTCATGTCCCACTTTCACTGGTAACTGGATGCACGACCTGGGACCCTTTTCTAAATATGAAATTCCTCATTTCTTTTTGTCTCCAGCAGTAAATCAGTGGATTAGCAAGGGAGTTAAACATAGCAATTGGCTGCAGCAATACTTCGTCGATGGGACAATAACTACCATTTGCCCACACGATCTGACAGAAACAAAATGGGAGAAGGCAGACAAGAACAGCACCAACTACAAACACAGTTGTCTTGAGTGCCTTGTTCTCTTTGGTAAATCTTTCCACTTCTTCTTGGAGCAGTTGTTGTGCTTTTATCTTTTTTCGATGGCGACGCGTTTCATGTAGCAATATCGCATAAGCAAAAGCAACAAAAACGACACACGAAACAGTGATAAGGATTGTAATAGGAAGTAATACTAGAAACATTTTTAACACGCTGAATACCCCGCACATAAAGGCAATGATCCAGACTACTAACACTGCCATTTTCATTTTTTTATCAGTTACAATCTTTGAGTATAGCATCGTAAATTTGATAGCTATGAGTCTCTCGAAAGTAACCAATATCAGATGAAGGTATGAAGCCATCATAAAAACGGACAAAGAATTGACAAGGGGACGTTTGACTGTTGGACTGCTCTTGAGACCGAATAACTGGAATATCTTCCACAGGATATACAGGGGCTAGGAAACGAGACCAGTTAATGCGTCGGTCACCGCTAAACAGGCAAGCAAGATGTTGCTGTTGGTTCGGAGTCGGGATCTTGCTTTCACGGCCATTATAACCCGCACGTTGAGCAGAACTGTGAAGGGACAGGCGATGCTGTTAAAGATAATACTGATAATGTAACTAACCTCCAGTGGTGGGACACTTTCTGTGTCGCTATCTGTGCTGGTCATTTTCGTACCGTTTGCAAATTAAGCCCAGAGAAGTTAACGTTTGATATGTTGAGTTGGATACCGACGAGACGCATATTTGGTATCAGTTTGTTGGAGTTTACCTGTTTCAGTTCATTTTTCAATTTTTCTATAATGTCATTGTGTCATTATTCAGTGAAGTTATCCTGAAGAGTTAGTTCAATAGCGCAAAATACTCGCTTCTAACATCCTAATTCTGTTTTTGTATGTTTAATTCCTTAAAATATTGACTGTTTTTAATTAAGGTTTCAGCGAAACAAGTAATTAAAATTTAGAGGATACATTTTTCACTGTGACATGAATATGAGAGGTCGGTCTATAAGTTTCTGTGCTTTTCTAAAATTAGCCTAAGAGAAATTCACCATATTGAGGTAAGGACAAAATTAATGTAAGTCAACCATATCTTCTGACTTAACTTTTGATTTCTAGTTGCTGTTTGGACTCTGTTCCACCGCTAAATGTAATAAGCGAATATATCCACCAGAATTTTATTCCTTTACGAAAATAGAAAGAGGGAAAAGGCAGAGGAAAGCTCAGGTTTAAGAAATAAGTAGTTTAAGCCGATCCCATAAGCCTGACCTCTGCGCATTTTCCCAACAGCACTATGAAGGAAAGCTTCCATGGTAACGCTGTTCGCCGCCTAATCAAATGGATTTGCCCCAAGCTTAGCTCAGTTGTTAATCTTCATTCCGAAGTACGTATTTGAAATCAATTAAGATTTTTCGCTATCAACAAATGTGTTTTGTCAATGGTTTCAGCCTCTCTTAATGGTTGCTAGAACCTGTTATAGCTCGCTTGTCTCTTCACATATCATGTCTTAACTTGAGAAAATTTTTTCTCCTTCCACCGATAGATAAATATTTCGTGGTTATAAAGCTTATTATTTGTGGCCCGTCAACTAAAACTGCATCAAAAGAAAATTGTCTTTTGATTTTTTTAACATTTATTTTGCTTTGTCATTGTCACATTTCGGCTTTTCCATTGTCAGGGATGTCAATTGTGGGTTTAAAGCTCACTACTTTAGATTCGTCAACTACAATTTTAATTACAAATATAATTTTTTTGGACATCTGCCTCGTCTTTGGAGCATGCCATTAAGTTTTATAATTTGTGTGGTGATGATGTGCAAACTAATTACTTTTGTAGTTTCCTAAAAAAAAATTAAAACGTTTCATCAATTATAAGCGGTAACGAGTTACTGTGGTGCGCCAGAAAAGTCGACCGGAAAGAAATGGAATTTAGAATCGGTGAGTCAATGGAAACCTCTGAAAAACAGCTAAGATTTGACGTATTGATCCAAAGGGTATAATTGATCTCTATTTGGTATACACTCTACACATCTAACTTCTCCGGGCTTAATTTGCAAATCGTTACAAAAATGTTACTGATGACACAGCAAATATCCCATTGGAAGATAGTTACTTCATCACCATCATCATCGACAGCATTGCAAGTCCCTTCACATGTACAGTTCTGCTGAATGTGCTCTGTAGGCGGTTAGAACTTTACGCTTTTCCATTCACTCGTTACACACAAATTGCATTCACTATCAGTAAGCATAAATGGGCGCGCTGGCCAACTTGGAAGATGAAACATTTGTTTTTAATAAACCAACTCAAACACTTTTACAAGCATCTCCCAAATGAAAAACAACGTTTGCGCACATATTACTGTACATTACCTATATCACTACATGAATATCCCTTTCCTCCCAAGGTCAGTGTGAACATGTGATTTTCATTAAATTTTTCAATTTTCCCTTGTGTTTTACGTGGTTTACTAGGTCACGCTTATTTAAAAAAAATTCTACAGTGGGAGGTGATAAAAATATGGATTTTGCTTTACTTTTCCCGTCGTCATTGACACTATTATTTTGAAGTATAATTGAACATCAAAGCCACAGAAACCGGATTATATACAGATATTTAGTCTGTTACTGATTCAACTTAGGAATGCAATTTGTCTGATTTCAGAAAGAAATTTATGTATGTAAGTACACGACGATACAATTCAACAGCGAACGCCATATTGCTTGCCCTAATCTCTTGTTTAGTTTACTTTTAGCGTTCCGAGTATCCTTAAAATGGATGCCCAAACCGCGCTGAATAGTGGCGTATTCAGCGGATTTGGTAAATAGAAGCATTTATCCATTTCAGTGCCGACTTAAAGTCCTGCATTGGCGCCTCACCACTTGGCGGCTTCTTAATTTTCCTCCTACATCTTGGTGATAATCTAATTAGATACAGAATAACAAAAAAGTCCATGTCACATTCTAGATCATTTATTCCAGCGTGAGCGTCTTTGACTGCTCTGTGAATGGTGTTCAGCCTTTCAAAGTTTTCCATTTCCGATTTCTTAGCAGTAAAACGATCTTGTCATGATTTGGTAAACGAAAAACTTCAATTTGTGCCAGAGACGGTAATTCTACGGCACCATTGACATGTGCGTCCATGAACCTTTAAGGAGGACACCTGGATTTCACACCAGTTCATAACAGATTAATGAATTAACGCAAATAAAGATTAAAATTCTGACAAAATATAAACTAACTTGTTTAGTTATTAGAGGCACATAGAATCAATGGACCTGCATAAACTGATTTTCAGGGTTATTCGGTAAACAATCCGGGGTTGGAGCAGAATCATGAATCACAACGTTTATACTTTGAGAGACTCGTTAAATTTCGTGTGAAAACTTGTGACTCGTGTATCACAAAATAAAAAAAATAAAAAAACAGGATCACAAGATAAAAAAAATCAGGAAATCGAGAATATAAAAAAAACATGTTATTCAATTAATATATGAATTATTGGACTAAAATAAGGCAAGAATATCGAGCCTCGAAGGTCAAACGGATTCTGCTTCTACACTCCCGAAACAAAAGGTCATATTCCCGACAAAATCAGTAATCATATATTTATATTTTATAATATACCAATTCCTAGATTAACTGACTTTTCTTTCGCCTTGAAGTCACTAATAAACCAATCACGAATTTTGAGGCTTTGAAGTCACCATGGTCAATGAAAAAAATTGACAACCACATTAACGATGAATTAGCTTGGAATTGCTGTAATTCATGAGTGATAAAAATTCATGTGGAAACACATGAACACTAGAGCAGAGCGTGTCGGTAAAAGCTTCCAAAAACAGCTATATTTAGATCAAACGTAATGATCAGAAGGTTTGTTTGATCTTCCCAAGGTATCAAATTCAACCTACATGTATCAGATTTTTTTTCGGACATAATATACCAACTCTACAAAGATGATAGGTACAGTAAATGCCCCACTGGATGTTAGTTTTATTATCACTATCATCATTGACGGCATCACTTGTTCCTTCACAGTTCTGCTTAACGTGCTGGTGATAAGGCCGTGAAAACAAGACCACGACTGCGAACCAACAGCAACATCTTGCTTGCCTGTTTAGCGGTGACTTACGCATTAACTGGTCTTCTTTGCCAACCGTCGTATATCCTGTGGAGGATATTCCTATTATTCGGTCTTGTTGGCGGGCAGCCAAGCAGTCGAAGCTTTCCATTTCATCAGTACGAATGTATTTTTCATAGCCTCACAGCTCCATCTAATGCTGGTTACTTTGAAAGGCTTATAGTAATCAAATTTACGACGAACTACACAAACGTCATAACTGGCAACAACCTGAAGATAGCAGTATCAGCATTTTGGTCCTTTGCTTTTGTGTGTGGGGTTTTTGTGGCGTTAAAAGTGCATTTAGCATTGAAGTTCATAGGAAGCCTTATCGCAAGTGCATGTTTTGTTTTCGTTGCTCTCGCTTATATGATTCTGTATCATGAAGCTCGTCGCCACCAAAGGAAAATAAAAGCACAGCAACTGCCCCAAGAAAAAGTGGAAAGATTTATTGAAGAGTGCAAGGCGCTTATGACAACGTTTGTAGTTGGTGCAGTTGTCGCTTACTTCCTTCCACTTGGCTTCTGTTTCATCGTCGGAGTAACTCACCTTTTTGATATTTGCCCAATCAACATACCATTGATGCAAACATGGGCCATGATAAACTCGCTTGTTAATCCGCTGATTTACTTTTGGAGACAGAAAGAAATGAGAAAGGTGATACTTAGATTTTTCATGACTGTACTCTTTGCTTACGCATTTTCGATCCATGGGATAAACTAAATTACTTAGTTATTGTTTTATGTAACAATTATGTTCTTGATCAAGGGATTTGATTTGTAAACCGAATGCAAAATCTGATTCTTAAGAGGAATGCTGAATTGATCATTACAATATAGGTTTGTTTATTTAAGGCACGAAATCACGGTTAAGCGCATGCATGGCGTAACAGCCATCGGATTAAATTCGTCGGGCCAACACTAAATCAATCTGTGATATCGCATGAGCAATCAACTTGAACTCGCTGTAAGATTTGGCCTTCCTACGATCTGACAGGGCTTATTGTTGCTTTAAACCCTCTAAAAGCATCATATAACAATAGTCATTATGAATAAGACAGATAGTCATTATGGATAAGACAGAAAAAAAAAGGAAGAGGTTAAAGTGCAACTCGACAACAGAGTTCACTACAAACCTTTCAAAGCGCCGACAGTAAAAAAAAAACCGTAGGAAAGGGTGAGTGAGATAATTTACCAAATACGTCGGTGAAAACACATCGATGACATGCTGAAAACAATTTTTCTAGAACATCCAATCATCTCTTACAAAAAGGGAAAGTCCCTTACGACACGCTTGTGAAAGCAAAAATGCAATTGGAAGGCGATAATGCGACGCGACCACAAAGCCAGATAGGGAGTCCTTGCTGGTCTGTCTTTACTTAATTCTCTGATTGTTTGATAAATAGTGAAGCCGCGTCATCTCTCACTCATGCACATAAACGTGAATCCTTCCCTTTAAACAATCAGCCTAAGAAATTTGGAGCGGCTCCATCAAGAAAAATCATACAGTAGACAAAGGTAAAGTAATCCACTGTAAAAATCTGAAATAACATCATGTAAATAATGAAGCCCGATTGTCAAGAAATACAAAAGGTGAAAATAAAAAAAAAAAAAAAAGAAAACGCGCGAGACATCGATCGAAACTGTAAAATATACTCTGTAAGAAAAACTTAACTTTCTTTTTGAATAATAATATATATATATATTTAATCATCTGCTTTTAAGAAAAAAAAAGATTGTTGAAATAGTTTGTCGCTTGGTATGATTTTGTTTTCCTTAGCTTATTATTTATCTATTTTAGAAATTTTAGCAATGGATCTTTCATAAAACCACTTGGCGACTTTCAGTTATTTCCGACACTAATATACTGCTAATTGATTAACAGTTATTTTCCGATAGCATTTCTACAGTTCACTTCAGCAACTGGATTTGCAAAATAATCTCTTAAAAATAGCTCCGTCAGAATGAGGATTAAAGAGGCGAACTGAGGACTTAGTTCGATGGCTGCTATTGAAAGAGTCACTAGGTACGAAACTTGTCTAAGAAATCAAGCTGAAAAGCCTTTGGACTCCCTCCTCTTTAATTTGGTATGAGGAAATACAAGCAATCATTTATTTTCTTATAGCATATATAAGCGTCATATAAGCCAACACTGAACGCCATGTCATTTTCCCTAGCCTCTTCAGCTCACTTTCGCGTTCAGGTATCCACGAGGGAAACCCACAACGCCTGCGTTCTGGGTATAGAGATACCACGCATTGACCACTGAGGTGGTCCTCTTTACTAGAATCAAGTGTCAAGACCTTTTCCTGTAGCGATAGTTGAACGAAACTCAGCTTTTTCGGTATCTGCTCCCTCATTAAAGAGTTATGAAGGTCTAAATCGACATCAAATAGATGGAACTTATACTTCAGATATTTCTAATTCGTGTATGAAAATATAATAACTTATTATCAAATGTACCAACTTCAGACTTATGATTGTATGGGATTTCACAATAAAGATACTGGCGATCATTCAAACGATTCTTACCAAAATGTGGGTCTGGAATAGTAATGATGTAATAATGAAGAGTATTACAGAAAATGCTTGTATAGAGAAAACTCATGCCAATTGCTTAAATGACGTTTGGACACAAAAGTGACAGAATCCGTAATGCTAAACCGTTTGGAGGAAAACGTATATTGAGTCTAGGTTATGCATTCAGTCTTCCAGTGAAGGAAGAGGATATGATGGAAAGACTCAAGAACGTGGTAATTAAATGCACACAGCCAATAAAGGAAATAATACCAGAAATCTTCAAAAATTTAAGACCTCAAAGAGATAAGGTCTGACCTCCCATTCGCCTTGCCAATGCAGCTTATTTCCTGAGTTGACGAATTTGAAATAAAGCACATTGCCTCATATTTCGCTCTCACTCACATTTTCTTGGGTAAAAATTAAAAAATTTTGACAGCATTCACTTATATTCATACCATAATAAATAGGATGACGGATATGCTTGTCGAAGGGATTCGTATCCTCGGACCTTTTTCCAATCGACCATTCGGGGGAGATGACACTTTTCAAACGCGAACACGCCAATACTTCTTCTAAATGTAGCGTGCTCTCACTGATTATGTCAGTTGAGGCCTTTGGCCATTATTTAACAATTTTAAATAGCTGTGAGTTGTTGAACGAAAGATTCGTGAGGGAAAACTATAACAAAAAAAACATTTGCACAATTCAATTGGTGCAAGTGGGGAGATTCGCAAAACTCATCTTTGTTGACAATCTTCTACATAATCGCTTTGTCTTAACTCTTTTTGGTTAAATGTGCTTTCTATTCGACTCAAGCCTATTTTATTTTCATTCCAGGCAAACTAGAACTTCATCAATGATACAATTGATACATCGGCGAGAACAGGTCAAGTGAAAGTGCTTAACAAAAGTGGCATTTGATCAGATCGTATGAAGTAGATTGAAGTAATTTGAACGAATCGATGTCGATATATGAGTTTGAATTTATTTTCATCAGGCTTTGAACACACCATGCCCAATAGAATAAACAAATGAACTATTTGTATAATTGCGGACGAATCACTGTAAGAGTGGCAAAAGTATATCTCTTTTTCTATCCTATAGCTGGTGGTTTCATAATTTCGTCTATTCATATTTTCCGGTTGCCTTTGCTTCTGTTGATTTCAAAATCATGAAGCCCGTCTGGTGTGGAAGAGCCACTGGATCTAAATTTGTAGGGAAAAACTAGCTGAAGATATTTGCTCAATTGTATTGACTTCCTTGTAAAGTTTTACCAAATATTTATGAAACTTACGATCATTGAAAATTTCTAGACGGCCAAAATACATGTAAAGTCTCACCTCTCTTTTGTTGTGCCTTTACATTTAAATGAGGCTTTGGCACGTAAGAGCAGGATGCCTGTACAGTGCCTCTCAATCATATTTTTGCCGAAAAAAAGGATGATATGGACAAAATTTACTTCTATCTTCCATAATCGAAAGGACGACGTGATTGCTCGTCAAAGGGCTTCGTATCCTTGAACTTTTTTGAAGAAGTTATTCTCCAGGAAACAGGCACGTGAATGCAACGTGCCTCTACTAATGATGTCAACTAAAGCCATTGGCCATTGTTTATAGCTTTTTTAATAGCTGCAAGCTATTGAAATACAGATTGGCATTGGAAAACCGAAAATAAAAGTTTCCACAATTGAGTTGATGGGGGATTCGTGCAATTCATTTTAGTTGACAACTTCTCCACATTCGCTCATTCCAGTTCGTTTTGTCTTAATTTGCCAATTTTAGCTATCTTCTAATCCACCCAATCCTTTAAGTTTTTTTTTAATTCCGACCAAATGGAACTTCATCAATTATACAACTGATACATCCGCGAGTAAAAGTCAAGTGAAAGCACATGAACATGAAAGTGGCGGTCGCTTCAATATAATCGTGCGAAATAGAGTTAAAAGAGTCGATATATGACGTCTACTACAGATGACGTCAATCCATAAGCTATTGACCATTTTTTTAAATGGATTACATCATGTTATGGGAAATCTAGTAGAAAAGGAAAAGAAAGAAAATGCACAACTGTATTGAATTGAGTATTCCTGGAGATTCATTCAATTCATCTCATTTGCCAATATACTCTATACTAGTCCATTCCAATTCCTTTCAATTTAATTTTCTTATTTTATCTTCCTTCTATAGCTAATCTAGCCAAACTTACATTTTGTAATTTCCAACCAAATTATAAGAACAGCAATCAATATATAGTTTATGCCCTGTCGAGAAAAAGTCAAGTGAAATTACATAGACATGAGAGTTGCGGTGGATCAAATTAAACGAAAAGAGACAGAAATTCAACATGTCCTTCTATGAGATTGAGTTGATCTGGATCAGGGCCATGGTTAAAAATAAAATTTCAGCTACTTTAAATACATGTTGGTAATTGCTGTAATTCGTGCGCGAGAAAAAAAACCAAGTGTAAACACATGTGAACACTAAAGTGGAGCGTGTCAATAAAAGCAACTGAAAAAACAGCCACATGCCACGACCCAATGAATTGATTAGAGGACTTGATCTTCCTAAGGTATCAATTTCAACCTACACGTATCAGACTTTTTCGGGCTTAGTCGCTTTACCAACTCTACAAAGATCAGCACAGTGAATATTTCACTGGAGGTTAGTTCTATCATCATAATCATCATCAATGGCATCATTTGTCCCTTCACAGTTCTGCTTAACTTGCTGGTGATAAAGGCCGTGAAAACAATACCACGACTGCGAACCAACAGCAACATCTTGATGGCCTGTTTAGCGGTGACTGACGCATTAATTGGTTTTCTTTGTCAACTATTATATCCTGTGGAGGATATTGCAGTTATTCGGTCATGGTGGCGGTTAAACAATTAGAACTCTCTTTTTCACTTTACGACTGCATTTTTTAATGGCTTCATACCTTTATTTAATGTTGGTTCCTTTTGAAAGACTCATAATGATAAGTTCACGATGCACTACCCAAACGTTATAACAGACAATAATATTAAGATACCAGTATCAGCGATTTGGTCCCATGCTTTCATGTGTGGGTTTTTTTAGGGTGTTACAAATGAACCAAGTACTACTGCTGATCGGAAGCCTTATCAAGGAGACAGTTTATTGAACAAGGAAACTGGGGAGTCACGTCGGCTTTCAGACAAGGTAGTAATGTTTCTGGACTAAAGTACAAAGGCAAAAGTTTCGGAAAAAAACGCATTTCGTGATGTGTGTACTCTTGATGTAAACATTTCAGTTGGTCTCACCCAACGGATCTTAAAACTGACTTCATAAAAGGAAAGACTTTAGGAATTTTTTAAAACAAACTTTTGTACAAATTTTTTTCAGAAGAAAATTAAAAAACTTCAACTCCCCACATTTACCAGAGATCTAGGAAGGTTACCCAGAACATCTCTCAGAAGTCAGCTTTGAAGACAGGAAGCGAGCTCTTCAACTAACACAAAAAGGAACATAAAAAAGATCCTTATGTAAAACTGGCCCCTAATAGTACAACAGCCATTGCTCAGTGAAATCTACCAAGGTCAGTCCCTCATTTCGTACAAAAGAGGGAGGTCGGAATTTACTCGTATGAGCCAAACTATGAAAAGTAAAAAAACATGCACTGGGGAGTCACGTCGGCTTGGATAATCTCATTTTTAGACCGTTGTTAATTTCTTTTGTCAAGAGTTTTAAGAGTTTATGTCTACCATGATGCAACGCTCGTGGTTGTTATTGTTGGAATGGCCAGAGTTTGCAGTATTAGCGGCGCAAGAGGCCAAACAGCGCAAATCAAATGATTTGCCACACGTTGAAATTTCTATGTTATCGGCGGAAGAGCAACCACTACTGAGAATGGTTGGTAGGTTTAGTTTTCACTTCCGAATGATTTACATCTTCATTCTAAAGATTACAGAGCCAGAGGAAGAATCCGCGCCAGACCGTGGACGAGAAGCGGATACATCAATATAAGTTATTGCAGTTGTAAGTCCGCTTGCAAAACTAAGCAAAAAATTGGAAGCGGTCGCAGATGCCCTGAGGAACGGCTTATTGTCCCTGGGTGCCAAAGTGCGACTTCGCGGAAACTGAAAGTTGGAATTTGGATACAGCGAAGAAATTTACACCTTCTATAATTTTTTTTTTCCATTTACAGGGTCCATACGTGGTACAAACCAATTGTTACAACAGATAGATAGATATATATAGTTAAATAGGAATAACTAAGTTGCAGCCAAATTAAAGGCCCAGCTCAAACCCACTCTCAGCAAGATCTTAGAAAGGGTAATAATAATAATAATAATAATAATAATGATTGATTTCTTATAGAGCGCTATTTACAATGACAGATCAACAGCGCTTTACAATTAATGCACTAACCCTCCCATCCCACCTCAGGGGAGGACATTCATCACACAGTAATCTCGTGCGTGGGAAATTAACGTCTCCTACCCCTAACCCTGCAGGAGACGTGACCTCCATTTAATCGCCTCTATCCGAGAAGACTAGAATATCTAACCATTTCTTGATATTATAGAAAGGTAACATAAGGAACTTTGCGAGCTGAAGAGCAAGTTGAATGCAGACCTCCACAACGTAGACCAAATCCATGTTAATCGGAAGCAATAGAAAACTATTTAATATTTCGTCATTGTCCCTATCTATTTTTGCTTGTGAGTTAGATAGTGGAAATAACGGTTTATATATTTATGGGTTATGTTAGCCTCAGACTTCACATGGTCAGATCATGTAGAGTAAGTAATTTCTAAAGTTAATCAACGGCTCGGTCTTTTACACAGGATCAAACATTTGTTTCCCTTAAACGCTCGCAAACTTTTCTATAACAGCCTTGTTTTATTACATTTGGGACCAAATGTTATTGAATTTAGGACTTTATTACATTTAGGACAGTTGTTACATTTAGGCCTTCAACAGCCCTTTCTCTCTTAAACAGAATCGCACTGTCAGTCCATCAAAGAGTTCTGGCCCGGTTGTTCGAATGGTGGATAACGATATCTACTGGATAGATCTCTATTCGACGGATAGTGCTCTACGTTTTGGTAAAACTTAACCGCCGGATAGCGATTTATCCGTCGGATAGCGTCATCTGTTCTCTGAATAACCGGGCCCTGGTTATAAATACTTGTTTATGAATGTTTGAGGAGTGAAAATATAAAGAGTAAGAGACGATATCGCTAATGTAATGTCTAATGTGTTCAGTACCAGGTATTACATTTGTTGCCCTTGGAGAATTATCTTCACCTTATAATAATTTCCCGAATATATTTTATTTAATATCACTTGGATCGCTCAGAATCGGGATGTCGTGTTAAATACGTGTGCAATCAATGTATGAAAGCGATCCTCGCAGTAATGAACCCTACTTATGTAGTAGTGGAGATAAGGCCTGAAAAACATCCAGGCCCGTACGGGATTTAAACTCATGACCTCTTTGATACCCGTGCAGTGCTATAACCAACTGAGCAAACAAGCCAGTTGGGAGCTGGTCATTATGTTGGTTCTCATTAAACCCGTCGAAGTGATGTATCAATGGGTTTGAATATATGAAAGTCATACATGTGTACTGCGGTTTCATGAAATTGAAGTGATAAATCATTAAAGTCTCCCGGAACTGACTGCGTCGTACATATCTTGCGTCCTTTTTTATCTTGATCATGATTATATTACCTCATAGTTATTATCAAAGTTTAGACGTCCAACTGTTGATGAATCGTAGGCATCGTAATTCAGCTTCCTGCGATTACACTGCGTAAGGAACGAATTAGTAATAAGTTTATTTCATTTTCTGTCTGTCGTCTTATTTCATTCGTTGTCATCAGCAAAAATGCAGCATGCCAATTATTACGCCTTAATTCTAAAAGTAAGTCTAAGTTTCAATTCAGCTGTCTCCTCTTTATACCTTTCTTCATTTTGGTATAATTTTTAAGTCGAGTTCCAATTACATGTAGAAGGATGGAATGGCTTAAATGTCCAAAACCATTTTAACGACAGTTCTCTGAACGTTTCTAAAAGAAATTTCGCAAAATTGCGTTCGGGGCTGTGCATCGGTCCCATGGGGCTCTGGTTTCTTTAAAATCTTGTGCACGTTTTCCACAGGTGTGATCACCTTTTCATTATTCTTTTTTGCAGCGAAACAGTTATGGTTTTTTCTTTTTTTTCCAATTTATTTCAGTATTTCTAAATGTAAATTGAAAATATCTCCCGCGCTGTCTTTTTTCCAGACGAGAGATAGAAGCAAAATAAAAGATGAACATGGCATCTCGTGGAAATGTACTCTCTACCTTTCCGACCCATGAATGGATACGAAGGATCAGAACTGTCTTAACTCACCTGTTGGTAAAGAAATTTTCAGGGTAAATTCAGAAGGGCCTCGTCCTTTACTGGCTTGTTTTTGTGTTATCCACGATGGTTTGGTTCCTCCTGCGTATCCTGCGAGAGCAAATGATTCTCGGTACTTTAACTGCACAGGATCATGGGCGCCCAGTCTCTTAAGAGCAGCAATCGCTGAGGACATGTGGTGGGAGCCTTGATCTTGAACGGCGACCAAAACGATTTTGCTACAGTAAGGACGAGAAATACATATTGGTCAAAATCAGACCAAACCACAATCGTTAGAGAAAACACTCGTCAAATAGATCCTACGTTATATTGCCTCAGCGAAAAATCGCATGACAAGTTTTCCCGAGTTTCGTGTGCCACCTTTTCCTTGGTACTATACATTTGAAGTCATTCGTGATCTATTACTGTACCAGAACACGAAATCTATTGTCAATGGCGACTAGGATATTCATTAGAAAAGAGCAAAGTGTATCTAACTACCGTACAGTAACCATCTGTCTAACTTGTGGTTGAGGTTATTTGATACAATTCAGTTTTAAAGAAGCTGTGTGAGAATTTGTAAATCTTTGATCAGAATGCGAGGAAAAAACTTTCTGAAGACACTACAGATAGATTCCGTCAGTTCTGCTTTAAATTATTTCGGTCAGCGCACGGTGGGAATTCTTATGACGTAAAAACTCAGAAAACCCTTCGGAAAAAGTAACCTCATACCATAAATTACAATACAAACTTTATCAACACTCCCTGTGGGGGTGGTGGGGGGGGGGGCTTTTGGGTGTCATCTTGATTGGATATATATGGAGAGATAAACAAGAAGTGATTGGCACATGAAAGAAAGGTCATCTTCTTTTTTTCGTTTCGTCCGGCCATTTCCTCTACGTTTTCTATCATTTTAACATCTGCGTAATGGCCTAACTGGGACTTTACATTGTATAGCGGTCTCACATTTTGTGCGCTCTCTTGACCTTATTTGATAAAATAACTTCGCTGTAGAATCGTAATGAGCTTTTCCTTTTTGCTTTTGGAAATAATAGCTCCGGCCATTTTGTAATTACAATCAAAAATAAGTTTTCGACCGGAATGAAATACCAAAAAGAATATCGCGTCTAAAAGCTGTCATACCGCTTCACCTAAGATCTGAAGTCTTCATTTGAAAATACCCCTTCAAAGGGAGTGGTGTTTCTGTCGAAATTTGTCTTGCAAAAGTTTAATTATGGAAAAGTTACTCAAAATACTTAAGGTGACATACTTTCCACTTAGACCGTTAAGGTAGTCGTGCATACGAGTACCAGACGAGCGATCTCCATGAGTATCAAATGATGTTGCCTTCAGAAAGGAACCTGCAGTGGGTAAAAGAAAGTATCAAATCATCGAATCATGCAAAATGCCAATTACGCAAGGCAACATAACACATCTTAGTCACATTTAATTCATAGCTAATTTTGTCATATTCACTTTTCTAATTTGTGGTTGCTGCCTCAATATATGATATTTCATTAGCGGCATGGAGAAGAGATCAACTTCTGCTCTTTTGCGTTTCTTTACCACGACAGTTGCTATGCAACAGCTGATATCCAAACAAAGAAAGTCGCGGAATTTTTATCACTTCCTTTTACCTGTGTACACTGCCAGTCTGTTAGAGTTTGTAGCGGCAGTTGGTACCGTGGAATTTCTTGTTTGAGAATCGACCGCTTTGGATATGGGGAGGGGGGTGGGGCTTGTCTCACATCGCAAGGTAAACATACATTACAATCCTCCTATTAAACGCTACGTATAGATGTGAAAATTGGTGATAATTTTTCCATATGTATAACGCAGAACGAATCCATCGCCACCTAACTAATCAAACGCCTAGAAAACCGCCCGTCTCGCAGTCTAACTCTTTCTCCACTTTAATTCTTGTGAATAGAGCCAGAAGATGCGAGATATGCAGGCGGCATACGGTCATTGCTACCTGTTGCACCATCCACAACAACAACATTATGTCCACGTCTCTTTGGTGAGTATTCTGTGCCATTCACCCTGATGTAAGTAACGCCTGTCTTTGAAGTTTTTCCTGGATCATCGTAACCTTCGCTTCGGATGAAAATATTTACAAAGCGCTCTGAAAACAAATACGCAAGGAGAGAGACGTATAACTTTGATTTCTTCCCTAATGAAAGAAAATTCATAGGCTTGATAGATTTAAACCTTATATCTTAGGAAAATAGTTTAAAAGTAAACAAGGTTTCGTCCTGGCCCCGATTGTTCAAAGGATGGATAACTTCTTATCCGCTGGATAAATCGCTATCCAGCGGATAAATTTTATCCATGGCGTCATATCGGTTGTTCAAAGCATGAATAGCGCTATCCACTCGCTATCCAGCGGATAAACTTATCCATGGTTAGGTAGGTAGTATAAATTTTTATCCACCGGGTAAACACAAATAAAGTGGCTGCTCGACAGTTACATCTTCTTAGCTGTAACCTGCCCGAAAATCGATATCGAAGAAAGAGAAGAATTTATCGCCGCCAGCTCGATCCGTTACAAACATATACAGATGCTGAATTGAGAGGCATTTCTCTCCACTTTTCTTTTACCTCCATAACAGTTCTTTTGGAAACTCCGAGGGCATTGACTTTGTCGGTTATTTCCTCCCATTTTCGAGTTTTGTCTTTGTTCGAAAGTGTCGAGGAAAATCTACTCTTAATAATGTTGATATTGTCTTCCACCTCTTCGAAAATCGCTGCACATTCGGCAGGTGTAAAGTTCAGCTTTCTAGCACGCTTTGGCCGGGAAGGAGCGACATTTTCTGCCATGTTGTCTCGCCACAAGCACGCGCGAGCGAATAGATCACAAAATGCATGGATTATAACCATGGCAAATGCCTGGATAGCGAGTTATCCATCGGATAGTTATACGCCTCGCTATCCGTGCATTCTGCAACAACTTTTCATCGCTGGATAACTATCCAGTGAATAGCCTTTTTATCCTC
Source organism: Stylophora pistillata (assembly GCF_964205215.1). Taxonomy (NCBI): domain Eukaryota; kingdom Metazoa; phylum Cnidaria; class Anthozoa; order Scleractinia; family Pocilloporidae; genus Stylophora; species Stylophora pistillata. The sequence goes on from NC_142531.1 coordinate 16,011,018, forward strand.
CGGATAAGCTTATCCAGTGGATAAATTTATTCATCCTTTGAACAACCGAGGCCAGATCTACGGACTTAAAACTGTATGAAGAGCATGACTCAGACCGCTGAATTCTTTCCATTCATCTTTCGAAATCAGCTCCCTAGCAAATTGAAGTACACTGGCAGTAGTCTAATAGCGAGTTGATCACGTTCATGGACCGGGAAGAAAGCCTATCTAATTATAACTATCTTTCCGAGATTCATCGCTCGAATCTATTATTCTGGATGGAGCCTCCAGACTCGCTTGAAAGCGGGCTAGCACTCTAGCAAACGAAGCATTGATGACTAGAACTAAACAATAAAAAGAGAAAAAATTTGATTCTGAAGAAAAAATTCGAATTCAAAGTTAATTTCTACATTCACAGAAAAAATAAAGGTATTGGATTTGCATAACTCACTCCTACACCTCCGTTACAAAAAACAAGGATACATTCTTTTACGTCGTACCTACTTACAATAGATTTTATATTTGTAGAAGTGACGTCATACCTACAGGCAATAGTTTTATGCGCTCTTGTCTTTACAAGTGCAGCTCTGGATTATGCATAATAAAACAATTATTGGACTCGGTTTTCGCAGGATAGCGATAATTATCAAGCCCTCAGTTTGTGCTATCCAACTCAGCCTTCGGCTTCGGCAGATAACACAAACTTTGGCCTTGATAATTATCGCTATCATGCTCAACCTCATTCAATAATTGTTAATTACTGAAACACTCATTGATATCTGAAAATGTATATATATTGGGTTTATTTCGAAGATGTTTTATGGAAGTGCGAGTGTGAAACGAAGGAAACATTCCTCGTAGGCGACTTGAAAAGACGGTTGAGCATTAAAATTACCGAGAAAAATCGAAACCGACCTGTTTCATAGAATATTCCGCTATAACCTGGTTTGCCAACACATTGATAATCGTCTTGATCGTAGTTAGGCCGACAAAATAAAGTTCCATTTTGGCAAGGATTGCTCATGCACGGGCTCTGCCAAGGTGGAAAATACAAAAACACTAATGATTATTAGAACATAGCTAGCAGAACCGCGCAATGAAATTCAATATTTGTAAGCGTGCTCAAAATCCCGATAGTGCACGCTGACAGCGTCAGCAAATCGCTTCGCCAGAAAATTTTTTTTCGCGCGAGCGGCCTATTGTTAGCGCGAGAAAAATAATAAATTTCGCGACAATAATGTATACAAACAGAAACTCGGCCTACTAGTCCGAAAACGAAGACAATGTTTCGACCTTTTCCCTTGGGCTAGAGTTCTTAAATGAGGCAGAAAAAGAGAAAAACAAAAGAAAAGGAGACTCGGCATCAGCGCCGTCACGATTCGCTTCAACTGATATTTGTTGTCCATTTTTCCCGTCGGATTTGATGCACAATTCTACCGGCTATGTTCTAAAACAATTGGTTCATGCTTTCAGCTGTGCACTATCGAGTTATGGAGCACGTGGGAAGTTTGGAGAGCACTCAAGAAGCTAGAGTTGCCCTCGGCTATCGCCTCGGGCAACTCTTACGCTTCTTTCGTGCTCTCCAAACTTCCCGCGTGCTCCATAACTCGATAGTGCACCACGCTAAAGCATGAACCAATTGTTAATTAGATAAATACCCAAAGAAGAATTGAGTCTTCTTTAAAACGTCTTTTTGATCATGCTATGATATTGATTTAGAGTCAAAGTTTTATAAGTATTATTAACACATTATTTTAAGAGCGAAAGCATGAATCGTTCGTTTTACAAAGAAGTGTTGTAGTCAACATTCGTAGCACTCGCTACTACCAAAACAATATCAAAGCTATCAGTTTGCCTCCATCCGTCGGCGTACAAAGACTTTCGTTACGTAAAAACGTTGAAACAAAAACAAATTTCTGCCACAAACAGAAATAGATTTACTGACTCACCTTAATATTGTAGTGGTCCCAGGTTTCACTATAAACCACATCAGCCCAGTTTTGAAACTTGTCAGCATTTAGCAGCTCGCACTTTAATGAAGCTGTGGCAAAATTAACTGAGTAACATTCTTGGTGATTGACACAGCGGTAAGTACATTCCAGAGTTCGAGATACTATTAAACTATCAAGGACTGCAGAATTTAGTCTTTGAAAGGGATTCTTCACAAAATGAGCGTAATTCACTCCGGATTGCCCATCCCGTCTGAAGTTCTCCGCGCTGTTTGATTGAGGCACGCGTAAGAGTGAGGCAAGAAATAGGGCTGTATACAGTTTTTCTCTCTCCATCGGTATCAAAAAGTTAGTAAATTGAAAAGGAGCAAATGTCTTTAGCACATACAGCAAGTTGATTTTTTTAAAGGATTGCTTGTCAAAAATCCAAGCCTTATATCACAACTGTGCCGCGCTGTAACGAACGACTATGTGTCGTCAGTAGTTTATTAAAGAAGCCAACATTGAGTCAAACTAAACATCCCACCTAAGTCACCTGCATTGTCCAAAAAGTTAATTTATTTATGATACATGCCGCGATGACGTTTCAGTCAGGCGCGTAAATTTTTAGGAAGGCGTCTCTTTATTAGGAACCATAGGCAGTCAGGAAGGCAACGCCTAGGAAGACGACGATTAAAAAATTGATTTATATATATTTTCAGAATTTCACGAATAGCTAGATGTTTTCACCGTCTCTTACTGTACGAAACCTCCGCTTCATGTTAACGTGAAAAATATTAGTGGCGATTTGGTGCAGACGGAAACTTAAATATTTTGCTGTGAAGGTTTTGGTTCCCGGACCAGGCGGATTTTGATGATTTCACGTTGGTGTTTTGCAGAGGACGGCTAAGAAATGTGCAAAGTTTTAAAATACACGTGCTGAGCTATTGTTCTGCCCATTAGAACTTTTGTTTCGTCTCGGCCTCGCTGCCTTTGCCACCGTGGTTTTCTTAAGGTCCTTAATTACTTATTGTAAGCTACACTTGTTTGTACAGTTAGGGTTTATAATCAAAATTCATAAAGGAGATTTCTAATGCCACATATTAACATAGAAGAAATAATTTTTTTCTTCTTTGAAAGACCATATCAAAAGTTAATGACTTAACTCAATGACGACGGCAGGTCCCAGGGAGGTATCTTTGTTAGTTAGAATTTGATATTATACTTCTGGAATCATGACTTTGAAATGGAATTAATTTATTAGTCACAAATTTTTAGTCGAAAAACAAAAACATTTGATTCACTCCCTGTAGCTTTTATCAGTTTTTTTATTTATTATTTTTTTTTTGGCGAGTTATTTTTAAACCATAACAAATCTGCTGTTGATGTCCTTAAGGGAAGGATTTAATTCTCAAACGTATGTCATTCATCTTCCAGCTAACTGAGGCTAGTTTGAAAGCTATCCGGACAAACTTGAAACAGGGGGTTTTTTCAGAGTTATTTTCTGGCAAAAGAAAGTATCTCACATCCAAGCTATTAAGATTTCCTAATTGTTTTGAAAAAAGCTGGGCTATGGCATATGAACTACATGTAATAGAAAATCACGAAAAAGATTTTCGACGAAGCATGGGCGGCCCAACTGTACTGTGCGTGATTTTGGGGTCTAAAGGTCATAACGGGAATACCTAACATTTTGATATCGAATTTTTAGCGTAAGCGTGGACCGTTAAAAATAAGGAAAAGTTATTCAAACAAGTTAAGAAAAATTTAAAAGGATAATAAAAGCGAGGAATATAACGTGTGAAGTCTCCTTACCTTGTTTCCGTAGCCGCTTTATCGCCAACAGTCGTTTCAACGCTGTTTTAGCCACTTTCTTTGTGACGTGTGTGGAAGGCCGATAAATTCCTCAAAAGTCGACAGACCTCCCTCAGATTTACACCCGGGAGAGTGCTTTCCGAATTCCACTGCAACGATCCGAGAGACGCTCCATTTTACCAACCATTTTGGCTAATTCGCTTTGTAGGTACTCGTAATCTGTTTGCCTTTTTTACGGGATTCAGATATCGAAGCGCATCCGGTCGAATTACACGCACGACTCCCCAGACAGTGTTGTTTGGCAATAGGGAAAACGTAACAACCATCCTATCAATCCCCTGGAGAGTCATTTATTTGGTCAGATGCCCTTCGATATTTGAATCCAGTAGTAAGGCCAAACGGATTAATCGTGCCTACAGGCGATTTAGCCAGAATGGATGCTAAAACGGAATTCATCGGCCTTCAAGTGGCGATGGTTGGTGTTCGGGACCGGTGGAAGCGGATCAGTCTTGTGTTTTCTATATACAGTTGACAAGTAGCACACGCGTTACAAAGAAAGTCGCCAAAAGAGCTTTAAAAGGACCGTAAGCGGCAAAGCGGCTACGGAAATAAGGTAAGGAGACTAGACACGTTATATTCCTCGCTTTTATCACCCTTTTTTATTTTTCTTTATTTTTTCATAATTTCCCTCTTTTTTTAACGGTCCATGCTTACGCTAAAAATTCGCTATTAATATGTTAGGTACCGGTATTCCCGTTAACGACCTTTAGACCCTATGCCAAAATCACGCACAGTACGCTAGGGCCCCCTGTGGACGAAGTGGCAAGTTTCTGTCTTCTAAGAATTTTTATCCCTAAGAACATGAAGACGAAATCATTATTAATCATTTAATCAATACAGAGCAGTTTAAAGACTCTTGCATAAATAGTTTGATTTTTAAACCCAGGCAACGTTGTAAGTTTATAATCTTTTACATATTTTGTTATTTTTATTTTTTACCTTTTACTACTTTCATATAACATCTTACTTAGTTTGTAACATGAGTTATGTAATTTTTTTTGCGAGACTGCTACAACTACTACTGCTATTCAGCCGGAGCATCAGATAAGTAAGATGAGATGTCTTATTATGTCAAAGCATTGATATGTATATATTTTTTTTCGGTGAGGTAAAGTTTGAGAGTGAATTTAAATCTTGATCAAGTTAGCTTTATATTGTATAAAACTAGCGATGATAACTCAATGTAAAACAACGCCCAACTATTTCCTGTGGAGTTTACTTTAAATTTTAAAGAAAGTACCTACTTTGATTTTTGTAGCTTTGGCGATAATATGTCTTGAGAATCAAATGAATTGAAACGCATGTCCTCATTTATTTTTAAAGCTTCTCGAACAGTGGGGCGTTAGATAACAGACGGGGCTCTACAAACTACCTATTCAAACGCTGCAACCAAGACGGTGTCAGGGCTCGGGTTTTAAGTTTTTAAAAGGCCACCATTTGGCGACCTAAATACATAAAATTAACTTTTGAATGAAAATTTCCTAAAATAAGCGATATGGAAGCAATCGCCATTGGAATTCACGCGACCGTTTCAAGGTTTAATACTCCGAAAACCGAGGAGAGAAAGGAAATGTTTTATCGCGAAAAATCCCAACATTGACAGCATTTCATGGAATTGCTTATCTTGCTTTGGCCTTCTACAACAGAAATGACGCAATATTGACAAATGAAAGGTTAAAAGCTTAATTACATCCAAACGCAGGTCTCCAAAATGGCGAAAGGTTTTTTTAAGTGGATTACGTTACAGTTTGGGATTGTTATGTCACGTTATGTTTCCATCCTTGTTCTCAAGAGTAGATCTAATTTATTGATCAACTGACAAGGGTATTTGCGGAAATATCTCACTAGGTCCCTGGTAACTGTCTGCTCTTTTCTGCGTAATCCACTGTGGTTTGTTCACTCCCGCGTATCCAGCAAAAGCAAAGGAATCTCGGTAGTTTGCCTGTAGAGGATCAGTGGCACCCAGTCTCTTGAGTGCGTCAGTTGCAGGTGACATGTACTCGGAGGCTGAATCTTGAATAGCAACCAAAACGATCTTACTGTGTGAAGAGTAAAGACAAGATTGCAAGTGGTGAGATCAGTCAAAAATTAGGGTAGAGGAAAAGGCGTAACAAAATGAAACCCCCTTATCTGTAATATATAAAAAAAGCCTCGACGAGATGCCTTTAATTGGGCCGAGGATATTATTTGACATTCAGCAAAGTTATGCATTTCTATGTGTTATTACAACTAAAGCCCGGCCCTTTTCCCTCAATAGGAGCCTTTATCCTCCGTACTAAGCCTTGGAGTCAAACCCTTTCCTGAGTAAGTCCGCCAGTCGAAAGGCTCAAAGGGGAAGTTTCGAGTTCTGAGACCCGTTCAAAACAAAGCTGTGACAATCCTATTGTTTTACGTTAAACATCCACTCGCTTGCATTGGGCAGCGAATTGCATTTCACTTTTGTTTCAACAGATTATAATAATTTTTGCGGAAAAAGCGTACAACTAAGTACATTTAGTCGTAACATACTTGCCGCTCAGGCTATTGAGGTAGTCTCTCAAATTATTTCCGCTCGAACTATCTGCATGAGTATCAAATGCTCTTGCTGCAAGGAAGACACCTGTACATAAAAAAATGTGTTAGTGTACCTATTATTATATAATTTTTTCGTTTTTCTTCTAGTCTAATCATGTAAAATGTTTCAAATTTCTTTTATTTATAGAACAAAGTGGACACTTGCTTGAAGTGGCAGTGGGAGTGGGGGGGGGGAGGCATTTATCCATATTGTTTGTTTTATTTTAACGCTTGCAATCTGTTCGCGAAAGGCTCGAACAGTGGTTACAGGGGTTGCGAGAAAAGGATGTTTTCGAACGTTTTCCAGCTATTATGAAACTTGAAGAAGGTATATGGTCTCATTACTACGCCATTTGCTAAGCAAGAGCTGATATCCACAGAGAGAGAGTCGCGGAGTTTTTCTCCCTCCCTTTTGCCTCTGTACCCTGCCGGTTTGTGAGAGTTTTTGGCAGCAGAATTTCTTTTTTTAGAGACGACCACTCTGGATGTGTGGGGGGAGAAGGCCTTCCTTTACCTGGATGAAACGGGTTTGTCCCACATAGCAAGGTAAACAGACATTACAATCTTTCTATTTAACGCGACGAAAAGATGTAAAAATTGATGATTATTTTTCCATACGTAATACACAGAACGGATCCAGCGCCACCTCACCAACCAAACGCCTATGAAACCGCCTATCCCGCAGTTAACTCTTTCATTCACTTTATTCCTGTGAATAGAGCCACAAGGATGCGAGCCGTGCAGGCCATATAGTCAGTACTACCTGTTGCACCGTCCACAACAACAACGTTGTGTCCGCGGTTCTGTGGTGAATATTCTGTGCCGTCCACCCTGATGTAAGCAATACCACATGTATTGGGAGGTACTCCTGGATCATTGCAACCTTCACTTCGGATGAAAATATTTACAAAGCGCTCTGAGAGAAAATAAGCGAGAAAAAATGCATATTACTTTGATTTCGGTTTTTTTTCCTCGAATGGTTTATCTTCCTCGAATAGGTTTATCTTCCTAACCGCCTCCCGGTTAGCTCAATTGGTTAGAGCGCTGGACTGTTGTGCGGGAGGTCGAGGTCGGTGGTTCGAGCCACGGCCGGACAAACACTCAAGGTCTTAATATAACTGAGGAGAATGCGCTGCCTTTCTATAATATCAAGAAATGGAAAGACATTCTAGTCTTCTCGGATAAGGACAAATAAACCGTAGGTCCCGTCTCCTGGATGTAGTTACAAGTTAATTTAGTTAGGCAGGGGACGTTAGATCTGGATTTAAACTTTATATCTCAGGAAAAAGGGTTAATGATAAACAAGGTTTTTTCCAGATCTATGAAATGTAACACGGCAGGAGGAGCGTGACTCAGACTGCTGAATTCTTTACACTTATCTATCGAAATCGGCTCCCCAGCTCCCTGATTTTGGTTTTCCAAGCTTCAGAACCAATCAATAGACTAGTAACTATGAGTGTAAATCTCGCGAGCCAGCAGGGTTTATTTCTAAGATTTTTTTGATAGAAGTGAGAATGTGAAACGAAGAAAACAGTTATTGTCGTTGGCGACTTTAAAAGAAAGTTGATCATAAAAATTTTGATCATTAACTTGACGGTGATAAGGATGACGCTGCTGTACAGAAGTTAAAACGTGTCTTATTTCCTCTCAGCTGCATTGAACGTTTCTCAAGGAAAAATAGCAATTGGCCAATCAGATAGCGACATTACTGCTAATGTGTGTGCTTACTCGTTTCGCAGCGCGCTCCGGTGTATTTAGCGGAACAGGCACAACCATACCCATTAACCTGGTCATTGCACACTCCTCCATTTAAACACGGATTACTGGAACATTCGTTGATATCTGTGTAAAAATGTTTCATTGACAGTCAGAGAAAATAAAATTAGTAATAGCTGGAATATCTTTTTTCAGAGATGATAAGAGAAACAAAAAAACCTTTCCGAAGATTAACTCTTGAATGTCAAATTTTTATCTCCTTCGCCAACGTTCTTTTCCCAAGAAAAACGTTGGAATTAGATTCCAGAACTTGTTGCAATGGGATTGACACAATAAAGAATCAGGGAATGATAACATTAAAGAAAGAGGCAAGGAATCAGATTTTGAGGTTACAGACGTCTGATCTAATGACCATATATACCTGTTTCACAATGCATGCCTGCGAATCCAGCTTGACAATTACATACGTAACTATTTACTTGATCAACACATATCGCCCCGTTTGAGCAAGGGCTGCTGAGGCATTCGTTGATATCTGCGTAGAATCAATAAAAATATGTTGTTGAATATTTAAATAGTTAGTGTAAATTCCGAATAGTGCATCTTATTTTCGGAATCAGATGCCTTACATTTTTTAGGCTGACCACTTTCGGGGAGCTGAAGAAACGTTATTTGGAGAGGAAACCAAGCAAGCTCTTTTGACGAAATACTGTTACTGGGAATCTGACCTTATCTAGTCGAAGTTATTCCAGTGGATTTCTCACTAACTTATTTTACAGCGGAGTCCTTCGAATCCAGGCTAGCTACTTAACAAGTAACTATTTACTCGGTCAGTATATATATATATATATATCTCTTATTAGACGCTTTGTTTTGTAGTATCGTTGAGTATTTTTACGAGTTGTGCCGTATTTTGACGCGCCCGTAGGGTGAGTCAAAATAAAAGTAACAAGTGAAAACACTCAGCGATACGAAACTACAAAACTTCCAATAAGTTATTTATTATCCAACACGCCAAATTTTTATTTCAGTGCGGGCGAATTTCGTGGATATTTATTGACGGGGAGTGCATGACAGAAGTATGCGAAGCGGAACGGAATTGGCGCGTTTGCCGTGTTGCTGCTTCTATTTCCTTCAATAAATCGTGAGATTTCATTGTCATCTAACCACTTTTGACCGTTCGATTTATCTAATAAATTTGGATCAATATTCGCCAGCAATTCCGACTCTTCGCCGTCAGAAAAATGATTTAAATTGTCCGCCATTTTTTTTTCTTAACTTCGATCCATTTCGTCGCTTGCGCGATGCGAGAAAACCTGTCTAACCGGTACTCTGGAGTACAAATATCACGCGGTATTTGTACTCACCTTGGGCGTTATTTGTACTCTACGGAGTGTAGTTGGATGATAAATATTATTCCCCCATTTAATCAGGGATTCGTTAACATATATAAGTGTATATGTATATGTGCACGATCCTTCGCAGTAAAGCACTATTTAAGCAATAGTGAAAATCAGACCTGAAAAAAATTCAGGCCTGTACGGGATTCGAACCACTGACCTCTGCGATACTAGTGCAGCGCTCTACCAATTGAGCTAACAAGCCAACTGGGAGTAGGCCATCAAATTAATTCGACATAAACCCGTAGATGATAAATCAAACAACAAATATATATGAAATACATATATATGAACTGCGGTTATGAAACGTATATGTGCACGATCCTTCGCAGTAAAGCACTATTTAAGCAATAGTGAAAATCAGACCTGAAAAAAATTCAGGCCTGTACGGGATTCGAACCACTGACCTCTGCGATACTAGTGCAGCGCTCTACCTTTTTTTTTTTTTTTTTCAGGTCTGATTTTCACTATTGCTTAAATAGTGCTTTACTGCGAAGGATCGTGCACATATACGTTTCATAACCGCAGTTCATATATATGTATTTCATATATATTTGTTGTTTGATAAGTGTATATGTTGAGTTTACTCAGTTGTAAGATGTTTCATCGCAGAAGTGAGATGGATGGAATTCAGTGTCGATAAATGTGAAAAGAAGAAACGACATTTGTCGTAAGTGAGTTTGATAAAAAAAATTTAATAATTTGATTATCAATGAGAAGGTGATATAGGTTGATAAATGAAATGAATCAATTTTCCTGTGGCTGTGGACGCAGTAGTACGGGAATTAAGACTTCTCTTATTTGCTTCAAGCTGCTGCTTTAAACGTCAAATATCAAAATATATAAGGTACATTTTTATATTGATACTGTTGGAAAAAAATGAGATACCTATAAAGCTGAATGCCTTCGGGGAGTCAAAAACGTTTTATGGAGAAAATAAGGAAAAGGGCAATTTGAAGAAATAGTGATAGGGCTGGGCCTGAGGTAATTTGGTGGAGTTGTTTGAAAAGATTTCATACTTACTCGTCTCACAACGGAGTCCTTCGAATCCAGGCTGACAAGCACAAACGTAACTGTTCACTCGGTCAGTACAACTACCACCGTTTACACAGGGATCACTGGAACACTCGTTGATATCTTTTAAAGTAAAAGTATACATACACTTAAGCTGCTTTGTTTGACCCGAGCTTTACAAGGTTTGCATTGAGGAAACTATAAAACCTTACAGTTTTTATTCTTGCTTGGCACTCGAACGAAACTTTTTTACTTTAAATTTGCTTGCTTTCGCGTACAAAAATGTACAACTTATGACCGTTTCCGTGTGAACAGTCAACATTGCAAAATATGCCGATCAATTACGAGCCATTCAGAACGCTCAGATTTGCCTCAGTACTAACTTAGCATATAACAACTTAAATAATTTCGCATCCATGCACAATAAATTTCGTTGATATCTGTGTAAACAGATTTAATTGAAGTTCGTTGATTTTGAATTTGGTATAAAATAATAAGCCCTATTTTTTTCCTAGAGACGAAAAGAAAAACACTTGAAGTTGAATGAAATTCTAATCTCTTTTAGTTAACGCTCTTTCAGATTTCATATGTCGCCTTATTTTAGCAAGGGTTGCTAAAGCACTCGTTGCTATCTGCTTATAATCGAGAAATATTGCTGAATGTCCGAATATTCACCTAAAATTTTCAAAATGAACGATTCCCGTTAGAGTCGGAATAAGACCCTTTAAAAAGGCCAACCACTTTCGCGGAGCGAGAAAAAGTATTATGGAGAACATATGGAAAAGAGGTCTTTTGAAGAAAAATGAGTTAGGAGTTAAATAAAGAAACTGTGGTGCTTCGTCTTAGGAGGGTTTTTACAAGACAATTTTGTTTCATTAACTGACGAAAAACTAACGCTCAAAATGTCAGCTTCAGGAACTTTTCTTACCGCGACAATTTACAATATAAAGTTAAAATATATTTATATTATTTGACTTGGGACAAATTTTTGCTGCTAGGATTTACAAACGATAGCCATTAGGCTATTTATGTATCAAATTGTTATGCAACCATGTGGTGAGCTATAAAAGTTGACATTCATTACATAAAACACCAGGTATGACAAAAGATCCGTATACATAAGCAAAAGATAGGTCACACTTGCCAGTCTCGCAATGCAGTCCTTCGTATCCTGGTTGACACACACAAATATATCCGTCAACTTTGTCAATACAAGTGGCTTCGTTATCACAGGGAGAACTGGAACATTCATCGATATCTGCATGTGGTAAATTGGTTTTAGTGATAATCAATACAAAAACATAAATATGTAAATATACAGTGATTTAGTGACATATTCGAACAATTTAGATATTTCTGGATGCTGCAACAAAATTAAAGGCACGATTGATGATAATCACTTCGACAACAACAACAACAACAACCAACAACAACAACAACAGAAAAAATGAACGTGAATATGATGATGACGACGATGATGACGAACACTCCGTTTGCTTGGTAGAATGTTTATTTTGATTCTCACATTCATCGTTTTCATAACTTTTGACATCTGCTGTGGAGTGTGTGGCCTAGTATCACGAATGAAAGGCCGGTTACAAATTGAAATTATACTGTCATGTAAACAAGTACATGCTGCATGTATTAGCTACGTTTGGACCAAATTTTTATTTGTTAAATGGGCCAAGAATACATCGATTCGTATGATGCACGATCCTCGCCGTAGAGAGCGCTATTTATTCAATAGCGAAAATCAGACCTGAAAAAAATCAGGCCTGTACGGGATTCGAACCACTGACCTCTGCGATACTGGTGCAGCGCTCTACCAATTGAGCTAACAAGCCAACTGGGAGCAGGCCGTTAAGTTGATTCGTAGTAAACCCGTGATGATAAATCAGATACAATGAATATATGAAGGTCATATATTTTGAACTGCGGTATTAGATATGTATGATGCACGATCCTCGCAGTAGAGAGCGCTATTTATGCAATAGCGAAAATCAGACCTGAAAAAAATCAGGCCTATACATCGATTATCGGGAAAAATCGTAACCGACCTGTTTCACAGAATATTCCACCATAACCTGGTTTGCAAACGCACTGAGAATCGTCTTGATTGTAATTCGGCCGACAAAATAAAGCTCCATTTTTACAAGGATTGCTTATGCACGGGCTCTGCCAAAGTGGAAAATACAATAATTAATTATAATAACTGGATAAATGTCCCTAGAAGGAGTATTTTTTTTTTAAACAGTCTCTTTTATTTATAACATGATATTGAGGCAAAATATTATAAGTATTATTAACACATTATTGTAAGAGGAAAAGCATGAATCGTTCGTTTTACGAAGGAATGTGGTGCGGGTCAACCTTCGTCGCACCCGCTACCTTTCCAAAACAAAACCAAAGTTGTCGGTTTACCTCCATTCGCCAGTACACAAAGACTTTCATTACGTAATATATGGAAATAAAAACAAATTTCTGTCACAAACGGAAATAGATTGCGACTTACCTTAATGTTATAGTGGTCCCAGATTTCACTATGAACTACATCGGTCCAGTTTTGAAACTTATTTGCGTTTAGCAGCTCACACGTTAATGAAGCTACGCCATAATTAACTGAGTAACATTCTTGGTGATTGACACAGTGATAAGTACATTCCAGAGTTCGAGACACTATTAAACTATCAAGGACTGCAGTATTTAGTCTTTGAAAGGGATTCTTCACAAAATGAGCGTAGTTTACTCCGTATTTTCCATCCCTTCTGAAGTTCTTGGCGCTGTTCGAGTGAGGTAAGCCGCTCAGGAGTGATGTAAGAAATAGGGTAGCATAAAGCTTTTTTTCTCTTTCCATGATCTGTACCAAAAGGCTAGGGAATCGATACAGAGCACATGTATTGAGCACCTATTGCAAGTTAATTTTTTAGAGGATGGCTGGTCAAAAATTCAAACCTTCTGCAACAACTGTGCCAATGTAACGAACGACTAATTGTCCTCCGTAATTGATTAAAGAAGCCAACCGGCTGGCTCAAACTAAACATCCCACTTAATTATGTTGTGTTAGAGGCGAAAAGGTAATTTATTTATGATACATGCCGCGATGGCTTTTCAGTTTTGCGTGAAAATTATTATGAAGACGTCCTTTGAAAAGGGACCTCAGGAAGTCAGTGAAGCAAAGTTAGGGAAGACGTCGATTCAAAAGTGAATTTACAGTTTTGGTCAGAATTTCGCGAATAGCTTGATGTGTTCACCGTCTCCTACTGCTCGACACCTCGGCTTCAGCATAACGTAAAAAAAACCTGCTCAGTTGCAGACGGAAACTTAAATAATTTGCTGTTAAGTCTCCATAATTGTTTTGATACGTTTTCGTTGGCCTTGCCGTCGTGGTTTGCTTATCAATTAACTCTCTAATTAAGCCACACTGTTTTGTACAGTTAGGGCTTAAAATGAAAGTTCGTAAAGGGAGTTTCTAAGTTGTAACTCCCCATACTAAGCATAGAAGAAATAATTCATTTTTCTCCTTTGAAAGATCACATCAATAAGTAATATACTTAACTCGATGGCAACGGCAGGCTCCAGGAAATTTCTTTAGTTTGCTAGTTAGAATTTGATATTATACTTTTAGAATTATGACTTTGAATTGAAAAATAATCCGCTGGACACAATTTTCTAGTTGCGAAATACAAGAACACTCGATTCACTCCTTGTAGCTTTCATCACTTTTTTGCGAGGCAAGTTATGTTCAAACCATAACAAATCTGCTGTTGATGCCCTGAAGCGAAAAATTTAATTATAGACCTTTATTATCTATCTTCCAGGTAACTGAAGTCTTTAAAGCTATCAGAAGAGCCTGAATCCTTGAACAAAATAAGACCAGTGTAAAAAAAATAAGAGGAAGCTTTCCATAAAGAGCTAGGCGTGTTGATCGTACACATCTATTTTTTTATTTTTTTGTTTCGGTGTTTGTTTTTTTTTTTCACAAGTCGTAGAAGGTCTTGTGCTTCGGTGGGCGCGAAGCAGACTGCATGTGACATAATTCGATTCAGGACATGATAATAATTAACTATATATGGCGTGGACTGACTTAGGCCTCATCCTATTTTGTGTATATTTTCCTAACGCGATTATTTACTTTGTGATAAGAAACGTGGGGAATGTTTTTCTCAACTGTAACTTTTAGACACTAAACTTGTCGTCTGCACCCGATAGATTTCATAAATTCAAGCTGTATTTGTTTCTTGCTTTCTTGAGAGAGTTATTTGCCGGCGGAAGAAAATATCTCTCTGTAAAGTTAATGAAATTTCTCAAATTTTGAAAGAAACTGGTCTATAGCAGCTGGATCATCACTGATATTGGGATCGTTACACGTGTCGTCAGAGTTCTCAAGACCTTTCAGGGGATGGCACTAAACGCATATGAGCTGCATGAGCCAGAAAAGCAGGAAAACAACTATTCGATGAAGTGAAAATATTGGATTTCTATCCTCTTAGAATTAAAATTTTATCCCGAAGAACAAGGAGACTAAATTATTATAAATCAAGTAATCCATACAGACTGTTTCAAAGATTCTTACATATAACGTCAAATTATTAAGTTTATTATTTTTGCTATTTTGTTTTTCCTTTTCACTACCATTTAACGTTTTACTTTGGAACATAAAATATGCTTTTATTTTTGGGGGGGGGGCAACAAAGACTGCTACAATTACTGTGCAGAGCATGGGATGGATAGGATGGGATGTGATATTAAGTAAAAGCATAGATATATTTTTATCGTTGAGCTAATGTTTAAGATTGAATTTAGATCTTGATCACATTAAATTGTATAAATTTAGCGATGATAACTTAGTATAAAACAGCACATGTCTATTTTCTGCGGAGTATAGTTTCAATTTTACAGAAAAGTAAGTTTTTGATTTTTCTAGACTTTGCGATAATAATTCTAGAGAATTAGATGAACTCAAATGCATGTTCTCATTTGTTTTCATATTTCTTGAACAGTGGGGCGGGATATAACAGACGAGCTGTCCAAATCACCTGTGCAACCGCTGCAACCAAAACGGTGTCAGGGCTCTGGGCGCACATTTCTGCCACGTTTGGCGACCTAAATACATGAATTTATCTCTTGAATGAAAATTTCTTAAAATAAGCAATATGGCAACAATCGCTATTGGAATTCACGCGACATTTCAAGGTTTCATATTCCGAACACCGAGAAGAGAAAAGGAAAATTTTATCGAAGAAAAAGTCACAACATTCAGTGACAGCATTTCTTGCAATTTTTTGTCCTGCTTTAGCCTTATACAACAGAAACAACGTAATACTAACAAATAAAAGATTAAAAGCTTAACACATCAAAACGCAGGTCTCCAAAATGGCGACTGATACTGCAGAACTGCTATAGCATCCAATATATCTCAAGCTTTTTTGATTGGATTACGTTACAGTTTGGGATGGCTAGGCTGCGTTATGTTTCCTTCTTTGTTCTAAGTGCACATCCAATCTATTGATTAACTGACGGAGTGATGCGCGGAAATATCTCACTAGATCCCAGGTATCTGTCTGCTCTTTTTTGTGAAATCCATTGGGGTTTGTTCACTGCTGCATATCCAGCAAAAGCAAAGGAATCTCGGTAGCTTGCCTGTAGAGGATCAGTAGCGCCCAGTCTCTTGAGTGCGTAAATTACAGGTGACATGTACTCTGAGGCTGAATCTTGAGTAGCGGCAATCAAAACGATTTTACTCTGTCAAGAGTAAAGACACAGATGCAAGGTGGGGTGATCTGTCAAAAGTTAGGGTGAGGAAACTGTACTAGGCATTGGAGTTAACTCTTTTCCGAATAAGTCTATTAAGAGAAAGGCTCCTCATTTAGGGGAAGTTTTGAGTTCTGGGACCCATTCAAAACATACCTGTTACAATTCTATTGTTTTGCTTCAAACATCCGCTCATTTACATTGAACAGCAAATAGGGATTCGCTGCTGATTCAACGGAGTGTAATAATTTTGGCGGAAAAAAGCTTCTACTCGAGAAAGGTTTGACTCAAGGAATCAGTGGAGGTAGAAGCTCCCGTTGATGGTTTTCTGACAGAGACATCATAAATAATCTAAGGCGGATCCAGGGGTGGTTCGGGTGGCGCGGTCGAACCCTCTAAATTATCCCTCAAAATGCTGGAGATCATGTTTCCGTAGACCTAATTTTCAAAATCTCCCGGGAGAGCATGCCCTCGGGCAAGTCTCCGAACGCCTCCTTGATTAAATCCTGGATCTGCCCCAGATAATAGATTGCCAGGGTGGCCCCCGAGAGCAGACCTTCCTTCAGTGGTGAGAAAAGAGTGGCGGATAAAGGACAATAAAGAAAGGAGCGTCCTTCTACTTAAGCAAGGTAATCGAAAAGAGTAGTGAAGGATAGCATTAACGTCAGGAGCACCCATTGTCTGCTCAAGGTTAGAAGCTAATTAAAGCGTTGTACGTACAACAATAGTTACTGATTACATGTGGTTGTATCATACTTGTCGCTCAGACTGTTGAGGTAGTCTCTCTCTCAAATTATTGCCGCTCGAACTAGCTGCATGAGTATCAAATGCTCTTGCTGCAAGGAAGACAACTGTACATAAAAAAAAATATGTTAGTGCACCATATTATTATATATCTTTTCGGCTTTTCTATAAATCCGAAAAAATGTCATGTAGAGTTTTTCGAATCTCTGTTATTTATAAAACAAAGTGTACAACAGCTTGAAGTGGTAGTGGGGGACACTTGTCCATACGTTTTTTTTATTTTAACGCTCGCGATCCGGCGAATTCAAGTGGCCTCTTAATGAACGATTTTGTAAATTCGTTCTCTTCCGCCGAGAAAAAAACCTCCCCCGCACTACACGTGACTCACCCTTGGCACGCCAAGGGCTTGCCTCCGCTCGACTAAGAAACGCAGCAAAAGTAAATAATAATTTTAATGATGAATGAGCAACTCCAGTTCTGCAGTCTACCAATCATCTGTTTCACCATTCACAACAACAACGTTATGTCCTCTTCTTTGAAGAGAATAATCTGTCCCATCCACCTTAATGTAAGCTTTGCCGCAACCGTCTACTGTTCCTGGGTCGTCGCGACCTTCCCTTCGAATATAAATGTCCAAAACACGAACTGCAAGAAAAGGAAAAAGGATAAATTTTTGGTTAGACAGACCCAGTAGCCGTAAATGTAGGAATATATTACAGTTACAACTTTTACAAATGCCTCTCATAAGAACCAGTTTCGCATTCAAGAGGCGGTAAAAGACTAGTTATAATTACGGTTTATGTACAGTCAGGGCAGAAACAGTCGATCAGCAATTTCTTTCAAAAAAATAACGGTCATGATTACCATGTTACTGACTGAAAGTGGATGCATTTGCATTCTTAATCTCCTGTGGTTTTTGCTTTTTTTTGACAAATATTATTAAAGGTCTCAAGTGGAAATCTCAGGCAGCCGTTCCCTCTGATAACTCTGTTCACTAATCTTTTATTTAATCGTGACAAGATAAGAAGGATAAAAAGGATAACAAAGCGATTAAAAACCAAAAAGGGAAAGGCGCAAATTCATACCCATGCAAGGCGCCCACCCAAGGAAATGAATTAAAGTCTAGTAAGGCGACTTGTAAGTCGGCTGGTAATGTCCATGGCTGAGATATTGTCTGAAAAATGAGTATTTGACCAAGAGGCTAAGCTCCGAGGGCAATTGTGAAATTTTGAGGGCAATCTCTCACCTCAAGGCATAATCAGGCGTCATACCAGCAAGTTAGGAGTGGGTTTATTTATTCTATATCCCTCTCAATTAATTTTCGTGTCGCACGTGGACAGAAATTTTTTGTTGTTGGAGCAGCATTTGAGATCAGCTTTTTAACGTCACTACCAGTGGACTCTTCAAAACGAGTCGTTGTATTTCTATGTGAAGTGATTTGTACGACGGGATGTAAAGAAGCCAATAGAGTCGCGCGAAAATTAATGGGTGGGTTATGATTACATATATACAAACTAAGAAATTATATTAACGATAGTGACATGCACATGCAATCCCGTGAGATAAGCCAGGAACAGACCAAGTCCACATTAAAAAAATGACGTTAATAGAGACCTGTAGAAGTATTTTGCAAAACTGATCCGAAGAACCTGAGGAGACAAGATTATTAAAAGAATTAACAAATGGTAAACGCCATAGCGTGTACTATTGAGTTATGGATGCACGCGGGAGGTTGCTAAGCACGAAAGAAGCGTAAGAGTCGCACTAGGCGATAGCAGAGTGCGACTCTAGCTTCTTGAGTGCTTAGCAAACCTCCCAAATGCATCCATAACTCAATAGTGCATGCTATGGCGTTCACCATTTGTTTTATAACATAACTTATTGAGCTACATCGCAAAAAAATGTTCGTGTAGTCTTACATGACAAGAGAAAACAAGCGCGCGAAAATTCATTCATAACAACCGACTGCACACAAGCAACTCAATAAAGTTTAATCATGCTTCCTGAAATACCGACCAAAATCCTCTTTATAAGGTCTGTATCCAACAACCGGTGAAAGAGTTCAGCAGAACTATGAACAAACTGTGGTGTTTACCATTTGTTTTATAACATAACATTGATACATTGTAACAAGAGTTCCCTTTTATTTAACAAATCCTACGGGATCAGAAAAAAACAAGCGCGGGTGGAAAAATAGTCTTAGCATTTGCTCACGTCAGTAGCATACACCCATGGGCAAATAGTAGATGCTGAATTAACTAATCAGAGCGCGCGCTTTGCTTTAGTTATGTTATAAAGCTACATTGCATATTGTATTCCACATTTTTACAGTGGGAAAAAATGTGAAGCCTGAAACGTAATGGTCTTTCATGCTGGGACCGTAAGAAAGCAGCCAGCGCACTGGCCACAACGTATACATGAATGGTTCACTGTTAATATCAAAGACAGTATTCAATTTAACTGAGTAACATTCTTGTTGATTGACATAGCGGTAAGTACATTCCAGGGTTCGACACTATTATACTATCAAGGACTGCGGTATTTAGTCTTTGAAAGGGATTCTTCATAAAATGAGCGTAATCTATTCCGTATTTCCCACCCCGTCTGAAGTTCTTGGCGCTGTTTGGTTGAGGTACGCGTAGGAGTGATATAAGAAACAGGGTTGCATACAGTTCTTCTCTCTCCATCTGTACCAAAAAAAGCTAGTGAATTGAGCACCTACGGCGAGCTAATTTTTGAAAGGATTTCTTGTCAAAAATCCAAGTCTTCTGTAACAACTGTGCTATTGTAACGAACGGCTAATTCTCGTCAGTTAATAAAGAACATCGAGCCAAACTAAACATCTCGTCTGATTATGCAGTGTTGGCGGCGAAAAGTTAAAGTTATCTGATACATGCCGCGATGCCTTTAATTTTTAGTAAGGCGTGTAAATTATAAGGAAGGCTTCCTCTAATAGGGACCTTATTTTGTTTCGTCCTCGTTGGCGTTGTCGTCGCGGTTTGCTTAAGGTCTCTACTTGTTGTAAGCTACACTTGTCTTTACAATAAGGGTTTATAATCAAAGATCACGAAGGAAATTTCTAACCCCACAATTTAATTAACGTGATAGGAACGACAGGCTTCAGGGAAGTTTCTTTGTTAGTTAGACTATTTGGAGTCATGACGTTGAAAAGAATCAAAACTAATAACCTGCTGGACACAAACTTTTAAGTTATGAAAAACCAGAATATTCGATTCACTCCCTGCAGCTTTGATCACGTTTTTGCTTGGCAAGTTATTTTTAATCTTTATCAAATCTGCCTTGGATGTCCTGAGGTGACGGATTTTATTTTTAAACCTACATAATTCATCTTCCAGTTTATTGAAGTTTTTAATGTATTGGTAGAGCGTTAATGTATTGGTTTTTAATGTATTGGTAGAGCATTGCACTAGTATCGCAGACGTCAGTGGTTCGAATCCCGTACAGGCCTGATTTTTTTCAGGTCTGATTTTCGCTATTGCATAAGTAGCGCTCTTTACCGCGAGGATCGTGCATCATACGTATCTATAACCTCAGTTCAAAATATGTGAATTTCATATATTTATCGTATCTGATTTATCATCACGGGTTTATTACGAATCAACTTAACGGCCTGCTCCCAGTTGGGTTGTTAGCTCAGTTGGTAGAGCGTTGCACTAGTATCGCAGAGGTCAGTGGCTCGAATCCCGTACAGGCCTGATTTTTTTCAGGTCTGATTTTCGCTATTGCATAAATAGCGCTCTCTACTGCGAGGATCGTGCATCATACGTATGAAGTTTTTAAAGCTGTCAGACGAGCTGAATCATTTAACATAATAATAACTGTGTCAAAAACTAGTGGAAAAGTCTACGAATTAGAGTAAATTTTTAATTCAAAGTTAGGCCTGATCATGATCGTACACGTATCTGAATATTTGTTCCACACGTATCTGAATATTTGTTTCACACGTATCTGAATATTTGTACAAGGCCTTGTCTTTCAGTTGGCAAGAAGCAGACAGCAGGTGACATAATTCGATCCAGGGGCCCGAAGTCATGTTTTAAAATCCAAATTTAAATGATAAGAAATCCCTATCTTGAATAAAACAGAACTGCGTTACGGGCCGTTAAGTTACCGGGACTTTCGAGAAACGGGTCCATGGTCATGTGTGGCTTGGACTGACTTAAGCCTGATCGTATTTCACGTAAATATTCATTAATGTCGTGATAAGAAACATGGGGAATGTATTTTTAAGCTGTTTCTTTCAAACACCGGATTATTGTTTGGCAGATTCCGATTTTCAGAAAGTTTCGCTCTATTTGTTTCTTGCTTTCTTGAAAGAGTTACTGGCTGGCAAATGAAAATATCTCTCAGTAAAGTTAATAAATTTTCTCACTTTTGTCTAAAAATGCTGGTCTGGGGCAACTGGACCATTACTGACATTGGATCGTCACAAGTACGTGTCGTCAGAGTTCTCATGACTTTTCAGGGGATGGCAGTGAACGTATAAACTACATGTACAGGAAAAACAGGAAAAAATATTTTCGAAGACGTGGCAAAGTTGGATTTCAATCCTCTTAGAAAATCAGTCGCGAAGAACAAGGACACAAATTCATATAATCAATTATTTAATACAGACCTTCTTAGAGATTCTTGCATATATTGCCTAATTTCTAAACACAAGTTAGCATTGTAAGTTTATAACCTTTTTCTTGTTTTATTCTTTTTTACCTTTTCACTACTTTTCAACCTTTTACTTTGTAACATAAGACATGTAGCTTTTTTGTGAGGAAATAAAGACTACTACAACTACTAATACAATTCAGAGCATCGGATGATCAAGATGAGATGTTTTATTATGTCAAAGTATTGACATTTTTTTTTCTGGTGAGGTAATGTTTGAGTTTAAATTTAAATCTTGATCATGTTAGCTTTAAATCATGTAAAGTTAGTGATGTTAACCTAGTGGAAAACAACTCATATCTATTTTCAGTGGAGTATAGGTTCCATTTTAAAGACAAGAGACTGTTTTGATTTTTCCTGCTTTTGCGATGATAAATCTAGAGAATTAAATGATTGGAACCACATGTCCTCATTCATTTTAAAAGCTTCCCGAACAGTAGGGCAGGAGATAACAGACGAGCTGTCCAAACTACCTGTACAACCGCTGCAACCAAGACGGTGACAGGGCTCTTGGCGCAAGTTTCTACAAGTCACCTTTTGAGCGACCTAAATGCATAAAATTAACTCTTGAATGAAAATTTCTTAAAATAAGCAATATGGTAGCAATCATTATTGGAAGTCACACGAACTTTAAAGGTTTAATACTTCGAGAACCGAGGAGAGAAAAAGGATATGTTATCGAAGAAAAGCCACAACAATGACAGTATTTCCTGCAATTTTTAAACTAAAAAAAAAAAAACATGAAAAAAGTTAAAAGCTTCATTACAACCAATCACAGGTCTCCAAAATGGCGAGTGATACTGCACATTTGCTATGGTGTCCAAAATATCTCCAGCTTTTTTGAGTAGATTATGTTACAGTTTTGAGTCATTAGGAGACGTTCTGTTTTCATCCTTGCTTTTTCAAGTGGTTCCAATCTATTGATTAACTGACAGTGGTATTTGCGGAAATATCTCACTAGGTCCTTGGTATCTGTCTGCTCTTTTTTGTGTAATCCATTGTGGCTTGTTCACTCCTGCGTATCCCGCAAAAGCAAAGGAATCTCGGAAGTTTGCCTGTAGAGGATCAGTCGCACCCAGTCTCTCGAGAGCGTAAATTGCTGGTGACATGTAAGTGGCGGCTGAATCTTGAATAGCAACTAAAATGATCTTACTGTATCGAGTGTAAAGAAACGAATGCAAGTGGTGAGATCAGTCAAAACTTAGGGTGAAGGAAAAGGCGAAACAAAATGAAACCCCCTTAGCTGAAGCAAAAATATAAAAAAGCCTCGATGAGATGCCTGTTCCGGGTCGGGGATATCACGTGACATTCAGAAAAGATATGCATATATATCTATTTCTTATTTCAAATAGAGCCCTTTTCCCTCAATAGGAGCCTTTATTCCCCATACTAAGCCTTGAAGTCAACCTCTCATGAGTAAGTCTATTAATGGAAAGTCTCCTTGGGGAAGTTTGTGTTCTAAGACCCAATCAAAACATAGCTGTGACAATTCTACTGTTCCACTTCAAAAATCCGCTCATTTACATTGAACAGCGAATAGCGATTCGCTGTTGCCGGAATTCAACGAAATGTAATAATTTTTGAGGAAAAAAAGCTTTGGTTCGAAAATACAGCTACTTGAGAAAGGTTTGACTAAAGGAATCAGTGGAGATAGAAACTCCCGTTGACAGGTTTCTGACAGGGCATCATAAATAATAGATTGGCAGGGTAGCCTCCTAGAGCAGACCTTGCTTCAGTGGTGAGAAAACGGTGGCGGGTAAAAGACAATGAAGAAAAGAATGTCCTTCTACTCCAGCACGATGATCGAAAAGAATAGTAGAGGATAGCATTGTCTTCAGATCAGGAGCACCCAATGTCTGCTCAAGGAGCTTAAAGCGTGTTACGTACAACAACATGCAGTTACTGATTACATGTGGTTGTAACATACTTGCCGTTCAGGCCGTTGAGGTAGTCTCTCAAATTATTGCCGCTCGAACTATCTGCATGAGTATCAAATGCTCTTGCTGCAAGGAAGGCACCTGTACATAAAATGCATTATATTATTACATATTTTTTCGAACTTCTGTTATTTATAAAACAAAGTGAACAATAGCTTGAAGTAGGGGTGGGGGGGACACTTGTTTATATTGTTTGTTTTATTTTGACACTCGCTCGCAATCCGCTCGCGAAAGGTTCGGATAGTGGTTGCAAGGACAAAAAAGATTTTCAACGTTTTCCGGCTATCATGCATAAACCTTGAAGAACATATGTTTTCTTTTTTCCTCGTTTGTAAAGTGAGTGAAAGCAAAGGCGAATTCAAATGTCCTCTTAACGAACGATGTCGTAAGTTCGTTCTCTCCCGCCTAGAAACAAACTTCCCCAATACATGCGACTCCCCACTTGGCGAGCCTAAGGCTCGCCTCCGCTCGACTGACAAACGCAGAAAAAGAAATGACAATTTTAAGGATGAATAAGCAACTTTAGTTCTGCAGTTTACCAATCACCTGTTTCACCATCCACAACAACGACGTTAAATCCTCTTCTTTGTAGAGAATAATCTGTCCCATCCACCGTTAGGTAAGCTTTGCCGTAATTGTCTCCTTTTCCTAGGTCGTCGTAACCTTCGCTTCGAATATAAATGTCCAAAACACGAACTACAAGAAAAGGAAAAGGATAAATTTATGATTCGGCAGACCTATATAGCTAGTAGCCATAAATGTGGGGATGCATTACAGTTGCAACTGTTAGAAATGCCTCTCAGAAGAGCCAGTTTCGCATTCAAGAGGCGGTAAAAGACTATTTACGGTCTATTTATAGTCAAGACAGACATTTGATCAGCAACTTCTTACAAAAAAATAAATGGTCATGATTACCATGTTATAAACTGAAAGTGGACGCATTTACACTCTTAATCTCTTATGGTTTTTCCTTTATTTTCCAAGATTATTGAAGCTTCACGTAGAAATCTCAGGCGGTCGTCCCCTCTATTCTCCAAATATTTTGAAAACTGGTGTTTTGGATATGACGTAACTTTCAATAACTCCTCCCGCAGAGAAAGTAACAAAACCCATGCTTTTACGCCCTAGTCATGAAATAATATAGGAGCAAAATTTTTTTACATACCTGTCTTACATCGTAGTCCTACGTACATAGCGATGCAGGAACAAACATATCCATTAATCTGGTCAGTACAAGTGCCACCATTTAAACAGGGATTGCTGGAGCACTCGTTGATATCTGTGTGGAGGTAGAACGATTAATGATGCTTTACTTGACACCATTTTTCGAAAAGTTGATGGGTAATTGTGACATGTTACATGAAGTTCACTTATAGAAGCATCAGAAAACAAACGGTAACGTATAGCTAAAACGATAAAACCAGTGTGAAAATAATGGTCTCGGGAGAAATTAAATCTGGTGCTCTATATGGCCTGTTTCACAGTGGAGTCCTGTATATCCAGCTGGACATGCACATACATATCCGTTTACTTGGTCGTTGCATACTCCTCCATTTAAACGGGATTACTGGGGTATTCGTCGATATGTGCGAGAGAAAATTTAATCTCTAGCCTGGAGTGTGGTGTCTAGCCTGGAGAGGGGGAAAATTTAATGTTTAGCCTGGAGTGTGGTGTCCCACAAGGGTCATGTCTGAGTCCCCTGCTCTTTCTAATCTATGCATCCAAGCTATTCAGAGTGGTTGAAGATCAACTTCCACACGTGCATTGCTATGCCGACGACACACAGATTTATATAAGTTTCAAACCTATCAGTAACACATCCAAGGAATATGCAATCCGTGCGATGGAATGTTGTATCGAGAAGATCAGGCGCTGGCTGATCCATGATAGACTCCTTCTTAATGACGACAAGATTGAGTTTATTATTATTGGAACACGCCAGCAACTTAACAAATTACAGGCTTTGAATAGTAAAGTAGGTGGTTCAGAGATAAAATCCAGCTACCAAATTAAGAACCTTGGAAGCTGGCTCGATCCAAACCTGAATATGCGCCACCATATTACTAATGCATGTAAGGCGGGTTTTTTCCTACTTGCATAATATTAGATGCATTAAGAAGTATTTATCGAGAGACAGCTTACTCACTCTAGTACACGCATTCATCACGAGTAGGTTAGATTACTGAAATGCTTTATTGTATGGCCTTCCCAAAGAGCAAATAGCTAGGTTACAACGCGTTCAAAATGCTGCCGCCAGACTATTTATGGATATCGGGAAGTACTCTCACATCACTCCAGCACTCTATGAGTTACACTGGTTACCAGTACCAGCGCGTATACACTTTAAGATCCTATTATTAACTTTTAAAGCCATCCATGGCCTCGCACCCGCATATATTAGCAATCTTTTCGTTATCAAACGCAAGTCCTTGTACAATCTTAGATCTAACTCAGGTAATTTATTAGAGCCACCTAGAGGCAAAATGCTGGCAACCCTGGGTAAACGTGCATTTCAGGCAGCTGCACTGCATCTATGGAATGAGCTACCATTGCAATTACGCAATCTTCGATCTGTAGAAATTTTTAAGAATTCAATTAAGACTTTTCTTTGTAGGCAAACATTTTAATAGTAGTTAAATTATGAATCCTATATAGCCAATTTAACTCTAATATGATCATGTGATCGGTTCTTGGGTAAGTCATTCTTTCATGGAATGTTTTGAATATCAAAACAGTAAAATAACTGTGTATAGCTACGGTCTAGATCTTAAAGAATCTAAGCTACCTGACTCATCCTTTCATGTGAGAGGTCTATGAGGGGTTTGAGACGAGAAGGGAGAGATTGGATCATGAAAACATGATACATGAAAATACAGCTTAGGGTACTAACTCACCCGTTTCACAGCAGTTTCCAGTAAAACCTGGTTTGCAAACACAATGATAATCGTCTTTCTGGTAAATCGGTCGACAGAATAAAGCTCCATCTTGACAAGGATTGCTCGTGCAGGGGCTCTATTCCACAAGGCAAAAATAATTCTTAAAATAACACAGTACCAATTAGAGCTGAGTAGAGGACGTGATCTGCCTTAATTCACTCAGTAAGACAGGCTCATGAATAAAAAAATACTTTACACTATGTTGTGCGAAATTACCGGACAGTTAGGAAGAAAACAATGAAAGGAACAAATGCTGGTGGACGAACAAAAGGAGCTAATGAGCTCGAGATATCTATTGTTTACGTCCACCAACATGGCGGAAATGACGTAACGTGGAAGCCACCTGTAGCCCCCATCATCGTCGATGTAAAGACCTCTTAGGCTTTTATTCTCAGACTTTCAAGTATACAATGTCACGAATTAAACTTAGAAATTCTCTGAGAAGCTTCCGCGAACTTCGCTAAACACGTACGTCCAAAAGCCTTCTATTCTGCGCGAACTTTGCGCTCAATTTAGCTATCTCCTACAAAAGAGGTTAATTAACACGAAACATTAATATTCTAGAATGTACGAATTTTCTAATAGTCACGAAATTCTTAGTGGCACTGCACGTAATAACACAATGGAAACGACAGTCGTTTTTTGTCCTCCAATTATTTCCTTCAAGGAAAACAAAGAGGTTTCATCTTTAGTACTTTACGTGGAAGAAAAGTAAGCGCGTAGGTAAAGTCCAGTGACGCTGAGCTGATCTCAAATGCTGCTCCGGAGAGAACATAAAAGTAAACAAATCTGCTGTCAACGTGGGAATGGGAGGGTTAATCAGTGACTGAACCCCCTTTCTGGCTTGCTCAGCCTACACTCCAGTGATAAATTGGCTAATAATGTCGTTGGCTGAAAGACTGTCCCCAAAATATCACACTTTCCAATCGAAACTTCGCTTTTCGGCCAAATCATACTCATTTCTCGGACAACATCTCACCCGCAGACATTATCACCTGACTAACTAGCCGCCTACAGGGGCTCTTTTACTCTACTGATAATACGGAATTATCTGTTAAAGACTGAATCCGCGAATTTATTTTTAAACAATATCTGCATATAGAAAACCACTAGCTAAGAGCACCTAAACAGGCCAGTACTAACACTATTTCCCCTTGTATGTTTTTTTTTCCTTTTGCTTTGAATTTCCATCTTTCGACTCTCTGCCGTCATTATTATCCAGAAAGAATGTAATAATGAAGTCTTCACGGAAATTACAACGAGTTTGATATGAGTGAGCATGAAGTTCTGCTTTTGCGCTACCTTAGATTTAGAAAGAATGTTTTCGCTCGTGTAAAAACATGTTTTCAGAACAATTATTCCACAAAGAACTAATCAAAGGGGACACCTTTGCACTTACCTTTATGTTATAATGGTCAAAGCTTGTGCTTTGAAGAAAATTGGTGGAGTTGCGAAACTTGTCTGTGTTCAACAGCTCGCACATATCCCCTCCTTCATGGGAAACAGCAGCGAAATTTACTGAATAACATTCTTGGTTACTAATACATCGAAAAACACACCCCATAGGCTCGTAGACTATAAAACTATCCAAAATAGTAGAATTTAGTCGCTGTGAAGGATTTCCCACAAAATATGCGTTTCGTTCTCTTCCTTTGTCATCTCGTTTGAAGTCTTCAGCGCCGAACGAAGCGCCAGTACTCAGAAGTGATAAAAGTAGAAAGGCAACAAATAATTTGCTGCTCTCCATCCTTCAAAGATACCAAGAAAATCGCTTATTTAAAAAGAGATAATGACTAAAAGACACATTCAATGTGTTACATTTACTATAACATACAAAGTTTGTAATTTACCATCAAACCTCTGAAATAACTTCTCACCATTAAGATATAAACGTATCGCACGCTAAGACAGGTACGAAATCAGTAGTCTCTCAAATTTATAATACCCCACCGTTGAGAAGCTATATTGATTTACATAGCAAGCAAAACTATTTTAAATTGCAAGGAAAACGAGACTGTTGTAATTGGGTCTGAGATATGCTTGGAAGAATTCCCTGAATTAATCCGTTATAATTTGAAGGACTGTTAAGAATGGCTCGATTTATCGGAGTTCGTGTTCTCAAGATGAAACGTAGAATCTAAATAATCACCAATTGTTGTTGAGTCCCCCGGGGATCGCTCAAAGTAAAAGACTTTAAAGATTGTCTTAAGAGGCCAGGGGATTGAAGTCTTTGTTTGTTAATTTACATGAATTATTAATGAATTGTTCTGCTCGGATCGTAACGACCAGGCCAGCTTATTTTTCAAGGACAAAAATGTATTCATTTTGGCTCCACTACGCAATACAAAATGAATTAGAAAAACAATTAGCTTTATTTCGGCTGTTTTGGCCGAACGCCGCACCTATAACGATACGTTATACAAACTAGAAGAAAAATTATAGGGCTTGACTGAACCCCGGAAAAAAAAAAAGAAACTTAAGTGCTAAAGATTTCGAAACTACAAGACGTGAAGACATGTTGTTCTTTACGTAACCATCCTTAGGTGCGACACTTTTCCATCTACCATGCCTCTGAAAACTCTACCACTAACCCCGCTATGCTATCATTAATAGATGAAACTCCAATCAGGAGAGCGGGCATACGCATGAACCAGGTCAAAAACGACGCTCCTAAAGAACATGAATAAACGAAGTACGCAAAGACTTCTTCAAGATGGGTATCAAAGACCCTAATTATAAAAATCATTGCACAACGAGTAATTTTCATCTTCGGCTGTACAAGAACCCAAAACAGACTGCGCCCTAGGTTGCACAAAATTTAGACGCAGAGCCACTACACTAAAGGACAAATCCTTTGAGCCAAAAACGTTATTCTTTTCTTTATAAAACGATGCCCGATCTTGGGAAGAATCACCCAATCGTGTACAAAAGGGTTCTAAAACGATTCATAAAACGATGCCCGTTCTTGGGAAGAATCGCCCAATCGTGTACAAAAGCGTTCCAGGGCTTGCCATTGTCACATATTTAAATCCAAAAATAGGAAGACTTCCACATGGGAATAACTAAGGTTCCCACAGCCTTACACGTTCTCATATGAGTAATAAGTCTACTAATTTGCGATACGGTGAATGGACCCAATTATTTTCTCCCTCCCAGTTCTGGGCGAAAGCGTCCACGGCGTCAGCGCCAGGTTGGTAAAATCTAGAATTAAAGTCGAAAGCTTGGCGTTTTAACTACAGGCAAACCTATCCACTTTGTGGGGCCCCCATTTACAATCCAACATATGAAACACGTCATTATTCATAGAGTAATCGTCAGAATCAGTTATTCTACTCAAAGAATCAGCCTGGTGATTAGAATCCCTAGGGATCCACTTCATTTCAAGGGAAATGCCTGAACTCGCGCAAACACGAAAAGTAGAAAGCGCTAGAGACTGAAGCTCCTCAACCCTACTACCGTTATGAACGATGCTTACTACTCTAGTGTTGTCACTAAACCAAGCAACCTTTTTTACTCTGAAGATCAAGAGTAAAGGCGGAAAGTGCCAGGTCTACAGTCCTAAGGTCACGTCTCCTGTAGGTTAGGGGTAGGAGACGTTAATTTCCCACGCACGAGATTACTGTGTGATGGATGTCCTCCCCTGAGCTGGGATGGGTAGTTTACTGGGCCCGCAGTAATTGGCGCAAGCTGTTGCGGTGTCCCTGCATGTCGGCGAAGCTAATAAATAGTGTAAAGACACTGAGCCCACCAGTGGCCAAGTTTGCTGTAAGCAAAACAGGAACCTGGTTTGGCTTGTGACGCTCTGGTCTGCACTGTGGGAATAGGTTTCCCACCACATGGGCTAGAAGCAGCGGCTGCGACCGTCGTTAACGCAGTGGGCTCTCTTCTGTTTGTTGGCCTTGACTTCAAACGTCCGCTTTGTTTAGCGTGGGATCGCGTTCTAGCCTCTGCTCTGATAATCTTTTTCTCGTCATCGGAATACTCCACAAAATCGTTACGCTTGTATTCGCGAATCAGTGGCCACCCAAAGTCTGATATGTCAGCAAGCAGAATATGTTTCTGCCTCTCAGTCAATAAATTCTCACTTTTCTCAAGTGAAGCGTGAACTTTCTCAAACTGAAGTGGGGAACAGGCATCTTTCGCCTCTTCGATAACGTCGCTGACTTTGAGGTTGAATCGATATTGATCTTCGTTTCCTCTCTTTTTAAAACGATGAGGCTCATCAAACTTAAGCTTCTTGATTTCTTTGAGTTGGGAATCTGCGGTGTACGTATGCGAACGTTCCAGCTCGCTTGAGGAGTCATCGAGCAACGATTTCATAGACGTTAAAAGGTTCTCGCTCTTGTTTGTAACAGTCGATTCCAAAATTCTGACTACTTCGGCCTCGTCCATGATTGAGAATAAGTCACACGGAAGACATAAGTAAAAAATTACGTGAGCAAGACGAGGAGTCGGCCTAGAATGCTTCCCAAACTGATAAGCATCCTTTTTATAGCACTCCATTGTACCCATGCCGCATTTCAACTGCCTCAGTAACCACTGGTCCCATGCCGTAGAAATATTTCATTTCCGGCTAATTTGCATGCACTCAAACGCCGGAAATTCCATACGTAAACAGCCTTATAAAAGAAAACAATATCCATGATTTCTCTGTCGTAAGAAAGAGTTAACATATTCAAAGCAAGCACTCTTTCTATATATACAGAATCTGGTCAGGCCTTTTAAAACCTCAAGTTTGAAAACTTTAATCCCCTGGGTGGCTCGCCTATGAACGTTCTCAAAGACTCCAATTCTTTTGAAAATTTGTCCTTTTAATATGACGTAACTTTCAATGACTCCTCCCGCAGGGAAAATAGCGAAACTCATGCTTTTACACCTTAGTCGTGAGATTATATTATACATCAGTGAAATGTTTATCTGTGTGAAGGTAGAACAATTAAAGATGCTTTTCCTCACACCATTTTTCGAAAAGTTAATGGATAATTGTGACATCTTGCATAAAATCCATACATATAGAAGTGTCAGAAAACAAATGGCAACGTATATCTAAAACGATGAAACCACTGCAAAACTAATGATATCGGGAGAAATTAAATCTGGTGCATCTGACCTGTTTCACAGTGAAGTCCTGTGTATCCAGCTGGACAAACACATACATATCCGTTTACTTGGTCATTGCATACTTCTCCGTTCAAACAGGGATTACTGGAGCACTCGTCGATATCTGCGGGAGAAAATTTAATTAAGTTAAGTCATTCTTTTATAGAATGTTGTCAATATCAAACGGTTAAACAACTGTGCATTGCTGCGGTCTGTAGATCATAAAGAATTAATCAAAGCTACCCTGCTCATGATTTGGATTTCGTCACAGCTATTGAAATCAATGCTAAGAAGAAGTTAAAAAACGGGAAGGCTGCAAGACAATATACCATCTGAGGCAATTAAGGTGGGAGGGAAAACGTCAGAGGAGGTTCTTTTGGACCTATGCAACAGGATATGGAGTGAGGAGAAGATATGAGAGGAGTGGAAGAGGGGTCTGATAATCAAACTGCCCAAGAAAGGTGATCTGGCTACTGTAAAAACTGGCGGGGCATTATGTTGCTGAACATGACAAGTAAGGTGTTTTGCAGAGTGATCCTGGAGCGCATCAAGATCGCGCTGGATGAAAAGCTGAAGGACGAACAGGCGGGCTTCCGAGCCGGCCGAAGCTGTACGGATCAACTAGCAACGCTGGAGATTATTGTGGAGCAAATCATCATCAGAGCTCTCTTTGAAGGTTTTTCTGCACAGGTGGTACACAATGAACAGAGGACCC
Source organism: Stylophora pistillata (assembly GCF_964205215.1). Taxonomy (NCBI): domain Eukaryota; kingdom Metazoa; phylum Cnidaria; class Anthozoa; order Scleractinia; family Pocilloporidae; genus Stylophora; species Stylophora pistillata. Next base: position 16,043,346 of record NC_142531.1, read on the forward strand.
AACCATTGAATATGAGGACGGGGGTGAGACAAGGCTGCCTGCTATCTCCCCTACCGTTTCTGGTCGCCCTGGATTTGGTGACGAGGACAGCCTTTGACAGGACCTGAGGAGTCGTATTCTGTGGACCTTTACGACATTCTTAGAAGACCTTAACTTTGCCGATGATCTGACCCTACTGTCACACAGAATACAGGATATGAGGGAGAAGACACGAGCCTTGGAGACACAAGATGCAAAGGTAGGCCTGAAGATCAATGCCATCAAGACAAAGTTAATGCGTATTCGTACTAAACGTGGTTAAGGTCTTTCGATTGCAGTGGGGCAGATTTAGGAAGTGGATGAGTTTACATACCTCGGGAGCATTGTAAGTAAGAAGGGAGGCACTAACGAGAATCGTTCAGGCACGAATAAGAAAGGCGAAACAGGCATTTGCGATGCTGAGACCAATATGGCGATCCACTGCTCTAACAACCAAGATCAAGCTGAGAGTCTTTGGGTCAAATGTGAAGGCGGTGCTTATGTATGGTTCTGAAACTTGGAGATTGACCAAGACTTTGGAGTAGAAGTTGCAACTGTTCGTCAATAAATGCTTGAGGAACATCCTGGGAATTTGGTGGCCTTAAAAAATTAGCAACAAGGACCTTTGGAGACAAACAGGGCAGCGACCGATAGAGCAAGAGATAAGAAAAAGAGCTTAGGGCTGGATCGGCCACACGTTGAGGAGGCCAGATGGACATGTAGTCTAGAGGGCACTGGAGTGGAACACACAGGGGAAACGAAAGAGAGGGAGACCCCAGCCCACCTGGTGACGTACGAGAATTGCAGAGTTAAAGAGGAAACCTCCCGCGTGGAATGAGGCAAAGGGCACTGCACAAAATAGGGTTAGGTGACGAGCTCTAGTTGAGGACCTATGTTCCACTAGGAACGAAGAGGAATTAAGAATAAGAAGACCCTGCTCATCCATTAATGTGAGAGGTCCGTGAGAGGTTTGAGACGAGAGGGGAGAGATCAGATCATTCAAAATGATATATGAAAATACAGCTCATTGCACTAACTTACCCATTTCACAGTTGTTTCCAATAAAACCTGGTACGCAGACATACTGACTATATTCTTGCTAATTAATCGGTTGACAGAATAAAGCTCCATCTTGACGAGCACTGCTCATACAGGGGCTCTATTTTTCAAGGCAAAAATATTTCTTAAAATAATGCCACAGTTTACACTGGGATCACAGGAACACTCATTGGTATCTTTTAAAGATAAAAGTATAAATGCACTCAAGCGGCTCTGTTTGACTCGAACTTTGTCTGAAGTTCTTGGCGCTATTTGATCGAGGTACGCGTAGGAGTGATTTAAGAAATAGGGTTGCATACAGATTTTCTCTCTCGATCTCTACCGAAAAAGCTAATAAATTGAAACAGGGCACATGTCTCAAGCACCTAATGCGAGTTAATCTTTTAAAGGATTGCCGGTAAAAAATCCAAGTCTTCTGTAACAACTGTGCTATCGTAGCGAACGACTGATTCTCGTCAGTATTGAAAAAAGCCAAAATTGAGCCAAACTAAACATCTCACCTAAAATTATGTGGCGTTGGCGGCGAAAAGTCAATTCATCTATGATACATGTCGCGATTCCTTTAATTTTCAGTAAGGCGTGTAAATCATTAGGAAGGTTCCTTTATTCGGGACCTTGTTTTGTCTTGTCCTCGTTGGCGTTGTCTTCGCGGTTTGCTAAAGCTCTTTTAAAAATTATTGTACGCTACACTTGTTAGTACAGTAAGGTTTTATAATCAAAGATCACGCAAGAAGATTTTAACCCCACATATTAAGCATAGAAGAGATAATCTACATTTTCTCCTTCGAAGTACTACATTAATAAGTGAACTTAACTCGATAGCGACGAGTTTGTTTTCAAATCTACATCATTCATCTTCCAGTTCGGAAGTTTTTAAAGCTATCAGTTGAGCTTGAATCATTTAACATAATAGTAACTGTATCAAAAAATAATGAAAAAGTCTTCGAGTCAGAGGAGATTTTTAATTTAAAGTAAGGCGTAATGATCCTACACGTTTTTGAATATTTATTCTATCGAGTTATGAATTATTCATTCATTGGTCTCAGTAATGCAGTCTCAGTACTGTGGTATTTTTCTATATGCAGACTGGAATAAGGGATAAATGCTATTAGCCATCATATGTTCATGCAACTGATTGAAGACAGCTCTTTCAGTAAGTTTTGACACATACTGAAGATTACTGACTGGCCTATAGTTCTTAAATACCAGATCAAGACCGGTCTTCTTTAATAACGGATTAACCAGTGCACATTTCCAGTTTAATGCGAACGAACCAGACTCCAGGGACAGATTAATGACTTTAGTAATAACTGGAAGAAGCACGTCAATACAGTTAATCACCAAAGACGTTGGCATGGGATCCAAAATACAACTTTTCTTAGGAAAACCTTCAATGAGTTTACCAACATCTCCTTCTGATAATGGTTTAAAATGATCCAACAAAGCACCAGACCATAATTCAGTATCATCGCCAAAAACTTCTAATAAAGCTGAAGATGTTAATTTATCAAGCTTAGCGTGAATCGTTCTGATCTTATCAATAAAGAACGTGCCCATCTCATTGGCAAGAGTTAATAAATTATTTGATGTAACGTTATTGGTTCTTATATGTGCACGATCCTTCGCAGTGAAGCACTATTTAAGCAATAGTGAAAATCAGACCTGAAAAAAATTCAGGCCTGTACGGGATTCGAACCACTGACCTCTGCGATACTAGTGCAGCGCTCTACCAATTGAGCTAACAAGCCAACTGGTAGGCTCAATTGGTAGAGCGCTGCACTAGTATCGCAGAGGTCAGTGGTTCGAATCCCGTACAGGCCTGAATTTTTTTCAGGTCTGATTTTCACTATTGCTTAAATAGTGCTTTACTGCGAAGGATCGTGCACATATACGTTTCATAACCGCAGTTCATATATATGTATTTCATATATATTTGTTGTTATTGGTTCTATTGGATCTTAGCGCAGCATTTGACATAGTGTCCCACGATGTGTTGCTCGATCGTTTGCGTAATGAAGTTGGTTTACGTGGGAATGCTCTCAAATGGTTCCACTCATATCTTTCTCAAAGAAGCCAGCGGGTCTCTATAAATGGTACTCTGTCCAATTAATATGAATTGGACTGTGGTGTTCCATAGGGCTCTTGCCTTGGACCTTTATTGTTCATAGTTTTTGCATCAAAGCTATTCGCTATCATAAAGAAACATCTTCCTAGTGTGCATTGCTTTGCTGATGATACGCAATTGTATCTTAGTTTCAAGTCTGATGATAAGTCTAGTCTTGATGAAGCTGTCAGTACTATGAATAGATGTATTTGTAATTTAAGAAATTGGATGATTAGGGATAGGCTAATGATTAATGACGATAAAACTGAGTTGATCTTAATAGGAACAAGACAACAATTAGGTAAGATCAACGATGAATGGAATATTTCCGTAGGTGATTGTGATATTTAACCTAGTTCCTGTGTTAGAAATCTCGGTACCTGGTTTGATAAAAAGTTGTCTATGTCAACGCACGTTAATAAAATTTGTAATTCCGCGTTTTATCACCTACATAATATCAGGAGGATTAAGAATTATTTATCTCGCGATTCGTTATTAACGCTTATTCATGCTTTTATCACTAGTCGTTTAGAGACTTTTGTAATGGACTTTTGTATGGCCTTCCTAAGTCGCAAATAGCCAAATTGCAACGTGTGCAGAATGCTGCGGCTAGACTTGTACTGAGTTTAAGTAAGTATTCGCATATTTCTCCTGCGCTTTGTCAACTTCACTGGTTACCAGTACAACATCGTGTTCATTTTAAGATCATAATTTTAACATTTAAAGCTATTCATGGATGGGCGCGAAGGTATATCATTTAACTAATTAACATCAAGCCTAGGTCTGTATATAATCTTAGATCAAATCAAAGTTTATTACTTGACCCTCCTAAGGGCAAAATGCTTGCCACGTTGGGGGACAGATCATTCTCTGCTGCTGACCCGTACTTATGGAATGCTCTGCCAGCTGAATTACGTGATATTCAATCATTTTCCATTTTTAAATGTAAGCTGAAAACTCATTTATTTCGTGCAGGTTTCTCAAAGTACCCTGTCTGACAATCACTTTTATTAGTATTACTAATTAAGTTCCTTATTATGGACATTCCATATTATTCTTATTTTTAACATACATTGTTAATATTAATGTACATGCAATTAGTTTTATAAATTTGAATTTACTGTAGCATTCTAAGTTGTTAAGCGCTGTTGATCATTGAATGAAAATAGCGCTCTAGAAGTTATTAAATGAAATTAAATGAAATGAAATTAAATTAAATTGTACAAGGTTTTGTCTTTCATTTGGCACGAAGCAGACAGCAGGTGACAAATCGATTCAGGGTCCGCTTCTCGAAAATACCGGTAACTTAATGGGCCCGAAGCCGTGTTTTAAAATCAAAATTTAAAGGTTAGGAGGGCAGGTTCTGGCAGCTAAACCAGTCCTTTTTGTTTCTTTAGCTGATAGGTTTATTGTATCATTTTCAAAACTTTTAAAATCCCCATCTTGAATGAAACAGAACAGCTTTACGGGCCCGTTAAGTTACTGGGACGTTGAAGAAACGGGCCGAAGGTCCAGTGTGGCTTGGACTGACTTAGGCCTGATCGTATTTCAGGTATATGTTCATTAATGTTGTGATGAGAAACGTGGGGATTGTATTTTTAAGCCGTTTCTTTCAAACACCATTAAACCTGTTATCTACACCCAATCAGATTCGTTGATCTTCTTGACGGATTATTGTTTGACAGATTCTGATTCTCAGAGATTCTCGCTGTATTCGTCTCCTGCTTTCTTGAGAGAGTTATTTGCTGGCATAGGGAAATATCTCTCCGTAACGTTAATAAATGTTTCCAATTTTGTTTAAAAAGGCTGGTCTGTGGCAACTGGACCATTGCTGATATTGGATCGTTACAAGTACGTGTCGTCAGGGTTCTCATAACTGTTCAGAGGATGGCACTGAACGCATGAACCACATGTACAAGAAAAACAAGAAAAATCTTTTCGAAGATGTGGCAAAGCTGGATTTCCATCCTCTTCGAAAATCAATCGCGAAGAACAAGGAGACGAATTCATGTAATCAATTATTTAATACTGATCTTGTTAAAGATTCTTGCATGAATAGTCTAATTTTTAAACACAAGGTAGCGTTGCAAATTTATAATCTTTAACACGTTTTACTTTTTTTCACCTTTTCACTACTTTTTACCTTTTACTTTGTAATATAAGATATGTGGCTTTTTTGTGAGGAAATAAAGACTACTGCAACTACTATTACAATTCAGAGCATGTTTCTACAAGTCGCCTTTTAGGAAATCCAAATGCATAAAATTAATTCTTGAATAAAAGTTTCTTAAAATAAGCAATATGGTAGAAATCATCATTGGAAGTCACACGAAATTTCATGGTTTAACACCCCGAAAACCCAGGAGAGAAAAAGGAATATGTTATCGAAAGAAAAAGTCACAACGGTGACAGCATTTCCTGCTATTTTTAAACTAAAAACGAACATCAAAAGAGTTCAAAGCTTCATTACAACCAAACGCAGGTCTCCAAAACTGCGACTGATACTCCAGATTTGCTATGGTGACCAAAATATCTCCAGCTATTTTGAGTGGATTATGTTACAGTTTTGAATCTTTATGTTTTCTTCCTTGCTTTTTCGAGCAGCTCCAATCTATTGATTAACTGACAGGGGTATCTGCGGAAATATCTCACTAGGTCCCTGGTATCTGTCTTCTCTCTTTTGTGTAATCCACTGTGGTTTGTTCACTCCTGTGTATCCAGAAAAAGTAAAGGAATCTCGGTAGTTTGCCTGTAGAGGATCAGTAGCACCCAGTCTCTTGAGAGCGTCAATTGCCGGTGACATGTACGAAGCGGCTGAATCTTGAGTAGCAACTAAGACGATCTTACTGTGTCGAGAGTAAAGACATAAAGACACGAATGCAAGTGGTGAGATCTGTCAAAACTTAGGGTGAAGGAAAAAGAGAAAAAAAATGAACCCCCTTAGCTGTAGCCAATGTATAAAAAAGCCTTGACAAGATGTCTGTTGCCGAGTCGGGGATATCAGGTGACATTCAGAAAAGATATGAATGTCTACGTCTTCTTTCAAATAGAGTCCTTTTCCCTTAATAGGAGCCTTTTTTCCCCATACTAAGCCTTGGAGTAAACCCTCTCCCGAGTAAGTCTGTGAATCGAAAGTCTCCTTGGGGAAGTTTCGTGTTCTAAGGCCCAATCGAAATATAGCTGTGACAATGCTATTGCTTTACTTCAAACATCCGCTCATTTGTATTGAACAGCGAATAGCGATTTGCTGTTGCCGGAATTCAACGGACTGCTATAATTTTGGCGGAAAAAAGGCTTTTGTTCGAAAATACATTTACACGAGAAAGGTCGGAGTCAAGGAATCAGTGCAAATAGAAGCTCCCGTTGACAGGTCTCTGAAATAATAAATAATAGATTGACAAGGTACAAGGTAACCCCTCGAGGGCAGTAAGAAATGAGTTGCGGTTAAAAGACAATGAAGAAAAGAACGTCCTTGTACTCAAGCAAGGTAATCAAAAAGAATAGTAAAGGATAGCATTGTCTTCCGGACAGGAGCATTCATTGTCTGCTGAAATTAAATTATTAAGGAGCTTAAAGCGTTGTACGTACAACAAAAGTTACTGATTACATGTAGTTGTAACATACTTCCCGCTCAGGCTGTTGAGGTAGTCTCTCAAATTATTTCCACTCGAACTATCTGCATGAGTATCAAATGCTCTTGCTTCAAGGAAGACACCTGTAAATAAAAAATATATTAGTGCACCATATTATTATATATCTTTTCGGTTTTTTTTTTTAATCCAATAAACTGTCATGTAGAAGTTTTCGAATTTCTTTTAATTAATAAAACAAAGTGGACAACAGCTTGAAGTGGGAATTGGGGGACACTTGTTCATGTTGTTTGTTTTATTTTAATGCTCGCAATCCGCTCGCGAAAGGCTCGAATGGTGGTTGCAAGGGTTGAGACATTTTCAACGTTTTCTGGCTATCACGAAACTCGAAGAACATATGTTGTCTTTTTTCCTGTTTCCTAGACGAGTGAACGGAAAAGCGAATTCAAATGTCCTCTTAACGAACGATATTGTAAGTTCGTTCTCTCCCGCCTAGAAACAAACCTCCCACGTACTACACGTGACTCACTCTTAACACGCCAAGGGCTTGCCTTCGCTCGACTGACAAACCCCTAAAAAATAAATTATAATTTTAATAATCAAAAAGCAACTCCAGTTCTGCAGTCTACCAATCACCTGTTTCACCATTCACAACAACAACGTTATGTCCTCTTCTTTGAAGAGAATAATCTGTCCCATCCACCTTAATGTAAGCTTTGCCGCAACCGTCTACTGTTCCTGGGTCGTCGCAACCTTCGCTTCTAAAATGAATGTCCAAAACCCGAACTGCAAGAAAAGGAAAAGGATAAATTTCTAGTTAGGGAGACCCAGTAGCCGTAAATGTAGGAATATATTACAGTTGCAACCGTTACAAATGCCTCTCGCAAGAACCAGTTTCGGGAGTCGCATTCAAGAGGCGGTAAAAGACTACTTACGGTTTATGTACAGTCAGGGCAGAGACAGTCTATCAGTAAGTTCTTAAAAAAAAATAATGGTCATGCCGATTACCAGGTTATAAACTAAAAGTGGATGCATTTTTACTCTTAATTCCATCTGGTTTTTCCCTTTATTGACAAAGATTATTGAAGGTTTCAAGTGGAAACTTCAGGCGACCGTCCCCTCTATTAACTTTGTTCACCAATTTTTAATCTTTATTGGGAAATAAATGAAGGCATAGATGTGACAAGATAACAAGATAAGAAGGATAACGAAGCGAATTAAAAGCTAAAAGAGAGAAGCGCAAACGCAGACCCATGCAAGGCGCCCACCCAAGGAAATGAATTAAAATCTTATAAGGCGAGTGGTAAGTCTGCTGATTATGTCCCGCAGCGGAGATATTGTCTGTGAAATGAGCATTTGGCTGAGAGACTAAGCTTCGAGGGAAATTGTGAATTTTGAGGATAATCTCTTGGCTCTAAGCACAATCAGGCGTCATGCAATTAAGCCAGGAGCGGATTTATTCATTTTAAAACCCTCCCAATAATTTTCGCATCGCACGTGGACAGCAAATTTTGTTGTTGGAGCAGCATTTGAGATCAGCTTTTTAACGTCACTACCAGTGGATTCTACAAAACGAGTCGTTTTACTTCCATGTAAAGTGATTTTTACCACGTGATGTAAGGAAGCCAATAGAGTCAGGAGAAAATTAATGGTGGGTTATGATTACACACAGTGGAACCTCGATTTAACGAAGTGCCAAGGGACGGGGGAAGTTGGTTCGTTATATCGAGGGTTCGTTATATCAAGGTTCTGAGGCATACATTTTACTATAACTTTAACCGGGTTGAAACTGTATCACCGTTCGTTATACCAAGGACTTCGTTATATAGAGGTTCGTTAACTCAAGGTTCCACTGCATATACAGACTAAGAATCATATTAACGATAGTGACACCCACAATCCCGTGAGATAAGCTAAGAACAGACCAAGTCCACATTAAAAGACTGTCTGATAGAGACTTATATAAGTATTGTTTCAAAACTGATTCAAAGAACCTGAGGAGATAAAATCATTAAAGAAAGCTTCATTGCATATTGTATTCCACAATTTTACGGTGGAAAAAAATATGAAGCCTGAAACGTAATTGCCTTGCAGGCTGGGATAATAAGAAAGCAGCCAGCAGACTGGCCGCGGCGTGTACATGAGTGGTTCAGTGTTGATATCAAACACAGTGTTTACCTGTCAATAGCAATATAGACGTAAACAGCCCTATACATGTAAAAAATAACAAGATCCAGGATTTCTCCATCGTAAGTAAGAGGCAACATATTGTCCATATATGGATCTGGCGAGGCTTTAAACTCAAAATACATGGGGGGGGGGGTGGGGAATTCGCCTATAATCGTTCTCACTGTCAAGAAGTTTCAAAGACTCCAAGTCTTTTGAAAATTCGTCCTTTGAATATGAAGTAACAAGAACTCCTCTCGTTGTGAAAATAACGAAACATATTAGCAAAATGTTGACTTCCTACCTGTCTCACATCGTAGTCCTATGTACATAGCGATACAGGAACAGAGATATCCATTAACCTGGTCCGTACAAGTGCCACCATTTAAACAGGGATTACTGGAGCACTCGTGAATATCTGTGTGGAGGTAGAACAAGTCATGATTCTTTGCCTGATACAATCATTCAACAAGTTAATGGGTAATTGTGACATCTTACATAAAAATTCATTTAGCGAAATGCCAAAGAAGAAATGGTAACGTATAACTAAAAAGATGCAACTACGGTAAAACTAATAATATGGAGAGAAATAATATCTGATGCTCTTAATGACGTACCTGTTTCACAATGAAGTCCTGTGTATCCAGCGGGACAGGTGCATACATATCCATTCACTTGGTCATTGCATACTCCTCTGTTTAAACAGGGATTACTGGAGCATTCGTCGATATCTGCGGGAGAAAATTTAATCATGAACAAGTGATGTTTCTTGGGTAAATCATTCTTTAAAAGAATGTTGTGGAAATCAAAACGGTAAAAAAACGGTGTTTTCCAGCGGTATGTAGATCCTAAAGAATGTAAGCTGCCTTGTTCATCCTTTCATGTGAGAGGTCTATAAGAGATTTGGGACGAGAGCGGAGAGATCAGGTCATTAAATCAAAGGCTCTTGTGAGCAAACTCGTGAATGCAGATAGATAGGCTTCCAGCCGTGGAAGTGTATTTTTTGTTAGCAAGGGACACATACAGGTAGAGGTGCTGGAACAGACGGCTGAAAAGTGTCTCAAAAGGATCTGTGTTTAGAGTATTTGAGTTACTTTGCGTATTCCTATTCGCAGGACGTCCATGATAAGAAGCTGTTGAATGTTGCGCATTCGTTCGTTCTACCCTTGTTTGCTATGTTTTATTCTTGTGTTGTGCAAGTGTTACCTTTCCGGGAGGGGGATGTTCGTCGAAAATTTTGATATTTATTCCAGAACGATACCAATGTAGGCGTGGGTCACGCATTTTTTTTTTTACCCCTAAGAGAAAAATCTGGGTTAAAAATGCAACCCTAAACGAAACCTAAACGCTGAAAATGTTGGCGCTTTTTCCTGAAATCCCTAAGCGAGACCAAAATCTGAAATCTATACCCCTAAGTGAGAGGACAGGTATCCCCGTTTGTTTCACATAGAAGTCCTACCCTCGGGATTGATTTTTCTTCTAAGACGGTTATATTTTGGAAGAAACGAGGAGAATGAGGTGTTTTAAGTGAGCATAGGGCGTTACCCATTCACAGATTTTTGCTGTACTGTATATCAGTTCTTCATTTTGCAAGTGGCTGTAGAATCCGTGTTTCTTAGTGCCAACCGATTTTCGAGTCTCCTCGATTAACATTGATTGCGTAGGAAAATGAAATTCGAGTCTTATTTTCGTTTTCCTTTACGCTGTAAAAAGCCGAAATCGGACTTTCAATTTTCTCTGCTAGGAAGGAAACTGGTGGCTAATTATTACGTTGTGGGTGTGCTTTAACAGTAAATGAACATTTCATATCGATAACATGAGACCACATTGAAAAAGAGAAAAAACATGTATTAAAATAGATTAAGTACCAAATATTTCGACAAGTAACTTTAGTTTGCATTCAATTTGGATATGGTCAAATCTGTTGTAACCAGCCAGCTTCTTCCCTGTCACACTACACTGTAATTCAATTTCTCCCATTGCTTTTGGGAAGCAACCAGGTTAATGCAACCTGACTAGATAATTAAAAGACTGAGTTGGATATTTTATGATAATTTATGAGTTGTTCCAAAAATATTCATGCTTTCCAATAGGAGGTTTTTTTGGTTTGAACCGACCTTCCCTGCAACAAATCTTTGGTTAGCTTGAAACTTTCCTATTGAGAACCCCTTCTTCATCACAATTCACAATGATCTTCCATGGGCAAGGAGGGGGGGGGAGGGTGTGAGAAGGGTATCTTCTGAAAACAAGCAAATAGATGTAGAGCTCATATACTGAGTTAACACAATGTTTGAATGTTTCATTCATTGTTCAATAAATATTGTTATTCATGTAATAGAACACATTCAATTGTTAATTTTTTATAACCCCGAAGTTTACCAATGAATGAAAAAATATACATCAAAATATTTGGCTTTGTAAAGTCAATGTTGCAACAGAGTATTAGTAATGAATATTCAAAGGATTATGCAAGTTGTATAAATACATAATTACAGAATATTTTGTATCTAAACCTTAATGCTCATTCACAAAGTTCTGTCTTTGTTTATGCAGGTATATATCTGTCCTAAATGACTAACTGATGAAAAACTGTAGGCTTGTGACATACAAGAGTGCAGATTTTGTGTGATCTTCCACCAGATACTGTGCACTGTGCCAAGGTATACTGTTTTGCATTTGATAAAACTCTTCAACACCCTCAGTGATGTATTGGCCATAAAAAAAACTATATTGCGGAAGGATGAAGCATGTTAGTTCGCTATTAGTACAGGTTATATTAAGGTAAAAATATGTACAATTTGGCTCATGTTAAGTTTAGTCATTACAGGATGTTGGTGTTTCAGGTATTCAAATTTGTTTATGTGTCCAAGTTTCAGTGTTACAGTTTTGAACAAAACCTCACTGTATTTAATACATGCCCTTGTAGACAGGTATGCCATCAACATGTACTCCTTGTTGGGAATATAACAGATTAGATGCATGGTTTACAATGTAGTTGTACCAGCTATAGGTGTGATACATCAACTTGTGAAGCTGTTACAATGCAGTTATTATTGACAGCTGTGGTGGTAGGTTGGTGAAATACATACTGTATCAAACAGCCTTGTCAAAGTAGACTTTGCAACCATATTAGGTAGCAAAGAACAGCTGGTCTTGTGGACTGGAATGTCTATCAGATGTGCATGGTATTCGGTACCCTTGGTTATCCATCTGCCATAGTGAGTACAGTTGCGTTTTGCATGAATCCACATACCAGAATTAATCAATGGCACCAAGAGAGGTACATGTGCTGTGGATATATCATGTAGATACAAAAAAACCTCCTGAAAATTATAGAAAAAAGATATCCACTTTTAAATGACTGAATAATATTTAAAAATTTACTCTTAACATTTCATCGAGAAGGCTGTCTGCCACGAAGGGGCAGAATGAAAAAGAAAAAATATGCTTGGTCAAAACGAATGTCGGAAGGCTATTTTTTCTTTGTTGACATCATTAACACAGTTTAACACAGTCAAAAGTCTAAGTAATAGTAAGTTTAAATAAATTTTCATTAAACTGCTGGTCAGAGTTAGTGTAGCAATTAGCAAGTATTTGTAAGTTTAAATAATTTTTTATTAAACTGCTGGTTGGAGGGCCAGTATAGCAATTAGCCTTATAGGGTGTTTTGTTCAGACTACTAAATAACTTCAACTTTCGTCAACGGTTTAAATCACCCCTTTTAATCCAACGAAAAGACTGCTAACTTCAAGCGAAATGCACATTTTCCTATATCCCATAATACTAACGCAACAAAAATGTCCTTAGTAGGGTGGTCCCATCACAAGTCCGGTCTCACTAGGAGGCGTGATATCTTCCCTCTGCGGTTCCGGGCCCGAACATCCTCCCCACCTCTCCAATACTTTTGGGACTTGACACTGGTTTCCGTGTAACTTGTTTCTTCTTCGCCCTTTTCTTGACCTTTCGAGTAACACGCTCCCCACCGTAAGCACCGCTGTCAACAAATTCACCACTTCCAAATTGAGTACTGCTTGCTTCCAGACGATGTAGCCTCTGTACAAGTCTCCTGAGAAGCCCTTTCTTTGTCTTCAAAGCAACAGTACGAATATCAAGCCGTCTTTTCCAGGAAGCAATCTTTCAACTCTTCCCATCGGCAACTTTCCTCTCGACACCTTGTCTCCAATCTTGAGGGCTGGTTATTCATTCACCCACTTCTTTCTGACGGATAACTGGTGCAAGTACTCTCCCCGCCAGCGTTGCCAGAAATGCTTAATAAGCTTCTGCTGGTACAGATATTGCTGCCTCGTTGTGCTTTTGTTTGCTGAAAATTCGTCTACGAAATCTGGTGAGCTAAACAGGGATCTTCCAATAGCAAGAGGAGCTGGTGTTATAGGCGTTAGATCCCTTATGTCGTCACTTACTGTGGTGAGCGGTCTCGACTTAATAACAGCTTCAATTCTGGTAAGGATGGTGGCCAACTCTTTATAGGACAACAGCGCTTTGCCCAAGATCTTGCGAAGAGGTTCCTTCACTGAACGCACCAGCCTTTCCCACCAGCCGCCATGCCAAGGGAAGCGCTCGACGATGAACTTCCATTTGATTCCCTTGGTGGTCGATTTGGCCTGGAGCTCTTCCTGATCTATCCTGTCCCACAATCCTTTATTGACAGATGACCCTTGTGTGAACAACTGTTGGATCTCGCGGTCAGCACGTTTGAACGTCTTCGCATTGTCAGACCAAATGTTTCTACAGAGCCTTCGTCTACTGATCATGCGAAGAAACGCCTGAAGGAACTCATTCGTGGACAAGTCACCCGTAAGCTCTGGATGGGTCATGCTGGAGGAGGCACAAGTGAAGATGCAAATGTAAGCCTTTTCTGGGGAGGCACTCCCTCGTACGAACAATGGCCCTGCAAAGTCTACACCGACGTGAGTGAAGGCTGGAGACAATGACACCCTCTCTGATGGCAATGGCGCCCTTTTCTGTGAATATGGACCAACTCATTGACGTAGGCAAACAAGGCACTTTCCCAGGATTCTTTTAACTGCACGACGTCCCTTGGTGAGCCAGATCTCTTGTCGTAGAGCCGAAAGAGTGCTCTCAGCTCCAGCATGAAGTAATTCCTTATGCACACTTTTTATGATTTTCTCAACTGCCGCACGCCTATGCGGTAAGATTATTGGATGTTTGGTACCCTCTGGCAAGATTGAGTGCTGCAGTCTACGTTCTACCCGCAGCAAGCGATCTCTCTTGTCGTAATAAGGGTCCAATTTCAATATAGCACTGGTCTTTGGTAAAGGAAGGTCCTCCTTCAGCCTTTCACACTCCGCTTGGTATACCTCCTGTTCTATCTCCCGGTACCACCTCAACTTGGCATCTTGCAGCTCCTCGGCTGACAGCTCTTTGGAACCTGCACTTATTCCTGACTTAAAGGCTCGAACACCTCGAAGAACAAATGCTGTTACCCGGACTAGCGTCAGCCATTGCTCATATCGAGAAGGATCAATCAATGGTTCCATAGTAATCAACGCGCACGTTCTTGTCACCCTTTGTTTTCTTTCTTTCTCCACAGACTCAGTCAATTCGTTTGGAAACTCTCGTTGCTCAGGCAGGCATTGAGAAGGTAGCCAGCACGGTCCACTCCACCACAACTTGCTATCAGCTAAGACATTTACGGGCACTCCATGTGTCAGTAAGTCAGCAGGATTGTCCTCCCCTGAACAGTGTTTCCAATGGTGTGGGTCCCATGTGGACTGAATCTCAGAAGCGCAGTTTGCTGCAAATGAACTTGAACCTCTGATCCACTGAAGAGTTACCATGCTATCAGTCCAGCAAACTACCTGCTCTACTTTGAGTGTTAGGGATTCTACAACAAACTTAGGAATCTTGCGTTAACAACAGCTGCAAGTAACTCTAATCTTGATAACGATACAGCCTTTGCGGGAGCCACCCTTGATTTGGACATGACAAGATGTGTTGATGCATGGCCGGTTTCATCCAAGCACTTGATATATACTGCCGCACCGTATGCATTGGGTGAAGCATCACCGAAGCCATGGAGCTCTATTCTACAACTTGATCCAATGTTTTCCATGAAATAGCGGGGAATGGTGATACAACTTAACTGTGAAAGTTCTGATTTCCACGACCTCCACTGCTTAGCAATATCCTCATCCAACTGGTCCTCCCACTGTAAATCCTTTTGCCATACTTCTTGGAACAACATTTTCGCTCTGATTGTAAATGGTGTGATTAGTCACATAGGGTCAAAAACCCTCGACGCAATGCTCAACAGACTTCTCTTCGTTTCAGGGTCACGAACAGCCAGCGTATTTGGTGGCACGTTAAAGAGGAAGCAGTCAGTTAGTGTATTCTAATATATTCCCAGTGCCTTGAGCGGCTCCTTTGCATTGAAATCAACAGTACTGGACTCTGCCTGATCTTGCTCTGCAATGTGGCTAAGGACCTTCTTTGAATTACTGGCCCACTTTGTCAGATTAAATCCACCTCGTTCCATCATCGCACCAAAGGACTGCTGCAACTTCACTGTATCTTCAACATCATCAGCACCACTAAGGCAGTCATCCACGTACATTTTCGACAGTACTTCACTTGACGCATCAGGGAACTCTTCACTGCATTTCTTCGCAGGGCTTTGAACTGTGGCAATGGCCAGGAATGGAGTACAATTAACACCAAATGCCAACCTTTGCAGCTTGTACATTCTCGGTGGTTCTCACTCTGTAGATCCCTCCAAAGATATCGTAGGGTGTCCTAGTCTCGTTCATCAACCTTGATCTGGAGGAACATCTTTTCAACATCAGCCAAAGGTGCAATCCTACGTGCTCGAAGTTACAGGTTAGGTTGAAGTGCTGGCTCTGACGGATTACAGTCATTGAGAGATACCTCAGGCTCGTCATACGCTGAAGCGTCAAAAACAACACGGCATTTTGTAGTTTCCTTGTCCTCTCGAAAGACTGCGTGATGAGGTAAATACCTGACCTTCTCGTTATCATCAATTGTTTCCTTTACTTCTACAGCAAATCCCTTATCTACGTATTTGTTGATGGCATCCTCGTAAGCATTGGCTCTCTCTGGGTTTCTTCTAAGCTGTCTTTCGACACTCTCAAGTCTCTTGGCTGCATGGAGGTAGTTTGAATTCAATGGCAGAGTATCGCTTTTCCATAACAGCGGTACTTCATAACGCTCACCATCAAACTTCAGTCCCTCGTTGAACTTTCTAACAGACTCTTTTTCCTCTAAGGATATAGGTGCATTCCTTTTAACTACAATTCCAATAGATTCCAGCTCCCAAAACTGCGTAAGAATGTCCGTAACTGGATCAATGCACACGGTAGACAGCATGGATTGAGTGTTCTTGGAAGGAAGACCCTTGATGGGTCCTCCTACAATCCATCCAAGTGTTGACTCTACTGCTGTGGGAGCATGAGTGGTTTCCCTTTCTTGCATATACCACTCATAAATGAAAAGTAAAAGTCTGCTCCTATCAAAATATCGACGTTAACTGGTCACGAGGGTACGAGTCGGCAAGTATCAAGTTCTGCAGGTGGGGGTAATCTTCTAATCTGATCTCCACTGGTTCTAGTGGTGTGCATATCTTGTCAATGGTGAGGGCCTCCATGCTAACTGGCGTTGAAATGTTTTCTTGAACAGAGGCGAGTGAGAACCTGACTTTCTTCATTCTCTTCGTTTGACTGGTTTCTCCCCCTAACATGGATACACTAACGACCTCAGAAGGTCTATCAAGGGCAAACGACTCGGCAACCTTCTTGGTGATATAAGACCTCTGGTTTCCTGAGTCAAACAAAACCCTTACGGGTGCTCTCTGGAAACCGTCTGAAAGCAGCATGGCTGTCCCAGTCTGTAATAAGGTTTGTTGCATCTTGGAGTTGTACGAAGTCACCAATCCACTTAATGTCGTAGGTCCCTTTTCCTTCGGGGTAGGGTCCCAGTCTCCATGAAGTACAGTGTGATGACGCCGGCCACATCCTTCAACTTTGCACTTCGCTTGGCGGCAGACTGAAGAACAGTGGAAAGTATTTGCAGGCTTTAAACAGTTGAAACACAGCCGGTTCTTCCTTACTAACTGCCAACGTTTGTCAACTGACTTTCGCTTAAGTTCTGGACATTTAAGGGTTTCATGTTTCTGCTCTTTACACACATGGCAAGCTGCATAACTTCTCCAATTTCTCTCACTTGCTAGTAGAACAGCTGCTGAAAACACTTTCTCCCGGGTGTTCCTTACCTCAGTTCCATCCTCGTCTCGTCCCCCACTTCCTCTGGCTGTCCCACCATTCTCGCCAGTCATACTAGCATTCCTTTTTCCGGCCTCCTTGGAAATCACTTGTTTATTTAGGAACTTGAAGAAAAGTTCAAGATCAACACTTTCTTCCTTAGTGTCAGTTAGTTCTAATTCCCATTTCTCTGATAACTCAGGTAGAAGTTTGGTTTCCAATATTGGAAGGGGGGTACAAGAATGGGTCGTTGGCTTTTCGCCTAGGGCCTCCAGTGCTCTAATCCGATTCTTTAGAGTGTCATGGCGATCTAGCAAATACTCTGCTTCTTCGTTTGACCTTGGTAGCTGGACAATTGACTTGACCAGAGATGAAATAATTATTCTTTTCCTACCAAAGCGAAGTTTCAGAGCATCAACAGCATGCTGATAATTAGCACTAGTGACTTCAAATCCTTCGATTGTATGATAAGCAATCCCTTCAAGTACTGAACGCAGGTAGGTGAGCTTTTGAACAGCAGGTACATAGTCATTATCATGAATAGAAACTTCGAATTGGTCCCAAAAATTTTAAAATTTTAAAACATCTCCATCAAACTAGGGTAACTCAAGTTTTGGTAATTTTAAATGTGACTGTTTGTGCTCCGCAAAACTCAAAGCAGTTTGTTCCTCTACCTTGGAAATTGCTTGTTTAGATGTATACTCTTGAGCTATGTCTAAAGCATTATCAATCACTCGTTGATAGTCAATCCACTTTTGAGCTTCTTCAGCCACTTCATCATCAGAAATAAGAGCAGTAATCTCCTCTCTTACTTCACTGCAACTATCCATTTAGCCATTCAACTTTTGAACACGATTTTCCATTCTTGTGACGTTGTTGCTGGGACTTTTGCTTGTCTCAAATATTACTTGTATCACAGCATTAATGTCCATCTTAAGGATCATTCCTTTCCTTCTTAACAACTGAAAACTACTTAACTGATGATTTGGAGACTGTGACGACAAAAGTTCATCAGTTGATGCTGCAGGCACGTTGTCAGCTGACAAGGTCTGTTTAGAGCCTATATGAATCGATTCCTTAGTTTTGTTTTGCAAAGATAGAGGATTAGATTCTTCTTGTTTTATAGCAACGATAAGTCGAGTCATGAGAGCTGATTTCTTTCCTTTTGCCGGTAATCCTCTCCTTTGTAACTCAGCTTTGACTTGGGAAAGAGACATTTCACTCACAATTTCCTCCGCTGACGATGCACAGTTGTCTGTCATATTCAATCCTGTAATCGTTTATCTAGATGTTTACTTTTCTGCTTAGTGCTTTGCTTCCCTAAAGGTTTCTCAGATCCGGCTCCGAAGGATCATAATGTTTTGTTCAGACTACTAAATAACTTCAACTTTCGACAACGGTTTAAATTACCCCTTTTAATCCAACGAAAAGACTGCTAACTTCAAGCGAAAAGCACATGTTCCTATATCCCATAATACTAACGCAACAAAAATGTCTTTAGTAGGGTGGTCCCATCACAAGTCCAGTCTCACTGGGGGGGGCGTGATATCCTCCCACTGCGGGTCCAGGCCCGAACATAGAGAGATATCACAAAATAATAATTATGGTCTTCAGTGTGCTTCTGGAAATTGTAAAATTTTAGAATCTTGCTGGCTATAAAAGTCGATGTATGGACTTGTAAGTTTTTCTTAGACTAAGTACTTTATCAAAGTTACCAATAGTAACATTCTTCACAAAGCTGTGAAGGACATCTAAATTGGCTTATGATCACTGTAGTATGACTCAAGTGTACCTGCAGATTTTACAAGATGTGGTATATTTGCATAAATGTCATCTGTCAGAGTATGGTAGTCTGTAGTATACTGGTTAATCAACCGTGTATATCATCTTTCTTCGAATAACATTTTGTATCAAGTGACCTTACGAGTACTTTCCGAAGACAACCGAACAATCGATATAAAGCTCCCACCGTTTTTGAAGCCTTATTTTGTATACTCATGTTTATAATCAATTGCAAGCTGCGGTGAGCTTAGCCCCATGCAAAGCAGCAAACCCGAACAACGAGATTAAATAGATACATTATGAACACTTACCTGATGTGCTCTGTAGGTTACAAAGAACGAGCCATGAAAGACTCTTACTTCAAAACAAACGATGCCAGTGTATTCGCTAGGCTACATTCTGAACCATTTACGCCGAAGATCTTCGGTGTGGGTCTTTTCCTTTGTCCATATAATCCTTTAAAAATCTTGGCGTACATTTCGGAAACCTCCGCCTTGACCTTGAGTGGAATGCACTTTGCTATATTCGGTGGGCCGGGTGGTTCACTTACGTCAACAGAATACATTACGAATTCAAACCGGTCGAGCGTCGATACGTCCAAGAAGAGCCAAGAATAAAAGCTATAGCCAAAAAAAAGCCATTTCTCAAGGAAGTCGACTCACTTTCAGTTCAGACACGACTTCGCCACGACTTCGGCACTCGCGCGATGTACACTGATTTGAGCCCGCGATAGTCCCCAGTTTGCTTTTCTAGTGGTCAGCGGCTCATCAAAGGAAATAATTCACAGGAATCGACCAAGCGCTTTTTTTTCCCCACGATCCCCCAACACCTTCTATACTCATAAATGCTACGCATTCACTCGTACAAATGATACATGGAAATACAACCCATTGCACTAACTCACCCGTTTCACAAAAGTTTCCAGTAAAACCTGGTCTGCAGACACACTGATAATCGTCTTGCTGATAAATCGGTCGACAGAATAAAACTCCATCTTGACAAGGATTGCTCATGCAAGGACTCTATTCCACAAGGCAAAAAAGGATATTTCTTAAAATAACAAAACACCAGTAAGAGCAAAGGAGAGGACGTAATCTGCCCAAATTCAGACAGGCTTATGAATAAAGGTGGTACGTTTCTAGATAAACTATGGTGCTGCGGTCGATAGGGGGTATTAGAGAGCTTAAGCACCAGACGTTCTTGACAACACGAACGGCAGAGAAGCCGCGTAAGACTGGATCGAGGCCTTCGTTCTTGGCGCGAAATAGGAAGGTTAAGCAGTCGACGTTTTTCAGACACGGACTTCTACCCGTGTTAACATGTCTTTGCTAAAAGATGCTAGAGATATGACCTTAATGAGCAAGGGAATAAGTTTCTTTACCCCACTCTCTTGACAGAATGAATAATTCGTCAATTTATTAGGCGACTTGAAATTTACCACTTCATAGTTGTGTAAACAATGCGAACAAACGAGCGAGCATGAAGTTTTCAGTGCGTGATCTGGATGCCTAGAGGACCATTTCTCTTTTTCTAAATTCGTTAACCACAGAGAGATTTGTTATTCTTATGTTTGTAGTCGGTTGCTCAAAACCTAGCATAGATGCATACGATATACAATGTGCAGTTACAAAATACAACCGATGCAGAAAGGCAATCATCTATCTCATTTTGCACTTTGTTATTGTATCTAAATGTCGCTTAAGTGTCTTAATTCTAAATTATCGCTCAAAGTAATTTGTGATAAGCTTAAACCCGGTTTAAAAAAATCTTAGTTCTGCATTTGATGATTGAAATGGACATGAAATCAAATGACTTAACTCACCCAGACTTGGCGAGAAAATTGTTTGCCATTGTCGAATCCCGTTTAATCTATCGATTAAGCAAAAACCACTTTATGCGCATGAAAACGTTTTTTAATCACTTAATGAAAAGCAGAAGAGCTTTTTATGGTTTTGAGTCAATAATTTTCTCCTATAAACAAAATAACAGCATACTTTTGTGGCGTCCTACCTTCAACCTGAAAAGTGGCGTTCTGACGTCTGCGACGTGACCACGCGAACGTCATGACATGCGCAGTATGTACATAGTTCCTCTAATGACTTCCGGTAGGCGTTCGTGACCTCAAGAACGTCTGGTGCTTAAGCTCTCTATTATAAATCATAACCCACCCATTCATTCTTGCGCGATGCTAGCAGCTACTTTACATCACGTGGTGCGAAATCACTGGACAGTTATTACGCAACAATCCTGGGATACGTCGATGTTTCTCCTCCAGTTCTTTTCGTCGAGAAGAAACAAAGAGTTTTCAGCTCTATTACTATACATAGAAGAAAAATATGCCCGTAAGGTAGAGTCCAGTGACACTGAAATTGATTTTAAATGCTGCTCCGGGCAGAACACGCGATACGAAAATTAATGGGGACGGTTAATAAGTGAATAAATCCCCTTTCTGGCTTGCTCAGCCGATGCCTAAGAGATATATATGTTGGCTGATAATGCCAACATATATATTTCAACAAAAATTTCACATTTTTCCTCGAAACTTCGCTTTTCGCCCAACACAGCCGAATATCACCCGCCTGAAGGGGTGTATTTACCCTTTTGAAGTTATCATTTAAATAACTCGTGACTTTATCGTCAAAAAATATCCACATGCAGATAACCACTGGCTGAGGGCACTTACCAACAATATTTCCCGTTCTATGTTTTTTTTTTCTCTCTCATTAAATTTTCATATTTTCCACCCTCGGCCGCCATTATTATCCAGAAAGAAAGCAAAAATGAAGTCTTCACGGACAGTCACATCAACTTTGATGAGTGAACATGAAGTTATGTTTTTGCGCTACCTTAAATTTAGAAAGGTTTCGCTCGTGTAAAAACATATATTCAGAACATTTATGCAGCGAAGAACTAAATCAAAGGGGATATCCTCGCACTTACCTTTATGTTGTAGTGGTCAAAGTTTATGCTTTGAAGAAAATTTGTGGAGTTTCGAAACATGTCTGCGTTTAATAGCTCACACATATGCTTTCCTTCATGTGAAACAGCAGCGAAATTTACTGAGTAACATTCTTGGTGAGTAATACATTGAAAAACACACCCCATAGGCTCAGAGACCATAAAACTGTCCAGAATAGGAGAATTTAGTCGCTGTGAAGGATTCCTCACAAAATATCCGTGTCGTGCTCCTCGTTTGTCATCTCGTTTGAAGTCTTCAGCGCCCAATGGAGCCTCAGTATTCAGTAGTAATGAAAGTAGAAAGGTAACAAATAATTTGCTTATCTCCATCCTTCAAAAATACAAAGAAAGTCGCTAATATATAAAGAGGTAATGACTTAAACCCACATTCAATTTGTTGCATCTACTATAACAAATAATGCTTGGGATTTACCATCGAACCGTTTAAAATAACTTAAGACTTAAAACTTACCGCGCGCTAAGAGAGGTATGAAATCAGTAGCTTTTGTGTGTGTGTTTTTTTAATCAATCTCTTAAATGAAAATATATTTATGATACCGACCGCTGAGAAGTTATATTGATTTACATAGCAAGAAAAACTATGTCACTGAATTGCAAGGAAAACGAGACTGTTGCAATTGGGTATGAGATATGCTTGAAAGAATTCCCTGAACTGAACCATCATACTTTGAATGACCATCAAAAATAGCTCGATTTACCGGGGTTCGTGTTCTCAAGGATGAACAGAGAATTAAAATATCAATGGTTATTATTGAGTCCCCCGGAGATCTCCCAAAACGAAAGGCTTTTGAGATTGTCTCAAGAGGCCCTATAAATAGGGCCAAACAAAGGATTGAGGTGCTTGTTTGTTAAAATGATATAAATTATTAATAAAGTTGTTCCGATCGCATCATAACGAGCAATATAGCTTTTTCCTGTGTCCTTGTCAAGGATAATGTTGTACTCTTTGACATTTCTTTAAGTCGAAACTAACCTGCTGTGACCAATTTTATTAGTTTTTATTGTTTTTTTTAAGAGATTTATCTTTGTCGTTTTCATAACCGCGATTCTTGCGAGAAAAGTAATTTATTAAAAAAAGGTATATTTTAATACCGAACTTTGTAAACACACTATTTGCAATACATTTACATTACCTACACAAATTAAGGCTTTTCAAGTTTATTTTGTTTTGTTTTTAAACTTCTTCCGTTTGGCCTTTCTTTCCTTCTATTTTGTTGATTTTTTCCGAGAAACGCTTTTAAACTTTGCAAAAGTGCTACTTGGAAGAATAAATAGTCTTAACATAGAGTTTTTTATTTCGTATCTGCAACCGCTGCAACCGAGGCAGTTTCATTGTTCTAGGTTCAAGTGTCTTCAGGGTCAACACGTAGCGACTTAAAAATTAATACAATCATCGCTTGAAAAAAGATTTTGGACATATTAAGCTCACGTGGTCATAATTATTTTCAGAGTACATGCGATATTTCAAGGCTTTTAAAATAGTCCAAGAGAGCGGGAACATATGTTTTTACTATAATTTCAGAGCTGAGCAAAGAGTTTCCAGCAATCTGATCGGTCGAGGGGTTCCTTATATTACGCTATTTTTACGCGGTTTATATAAAATGTTAAAATAAAATGTTAATAAATGTTACTAAAATGTTATGATTTTAGAAATTTCTCTATTGTTCAGCTCTAAAATTATACTAAAACATATATTCACCTCAGGTTCGGTGAATATCGTCGAATAGTTGTTAAATGTGGGGAAAACATTGCAGCATTTGTAGCAATTTTAGCAAATGCTAAACATTACCCAATATAAAAATACAAATTTAATTACATAGCAACCGTCAAAGCCAGGTCGCAAAAATAGCGACTATCACTTCATCTTTAGTCTGTGTCTTTATAACGATCGCAGTTTAGAGCAGTGATTCATGTAAGAGGATTAAGGTATACCTCTCCCCACTATCTATTCTAACTCCAAATCAAACATGGCCGCTTGAATTAACGATTGTGACTTTGTAACGTTAACTCGCCCTCATAGGACACATGCACTGAAGGCTACCTAGCTTAAGATCATAACTACCACACTAGACTAATAAAATAAGTTAAATGCTCCAGTACCGAAAAACACAAGTCGCCAAAAGGGCGATTATCTCTACAGATTTGGTCTGTGCCTGGCGCCATAACATCTAAAACGATCGCAGCTTGGAGCACTGTTTTATGAGGGGATTACGCTACAGTTCTCGTTCGTTGTTAAATTGTGACGATTCACTTGTACATCTTAGAAAGGTTTAAATCTAATAATTGACTGACAGGGCTATTTGAGGGAAAATCTCACTCGGCCCCAGTCCACTGTCTGCTCTTTCTTGAGTAATCCATTGTGGTTTGTTTACTCCTGCGTATCCAGCGAGAGCAAACGATCCCCTTTCATCCGGCTGTACAGGATCAGTAGCGCCCAGTCTCTTGAGAGCATCAATCGCAGGTGACATGTACGCAGAACCTTCATCTTGAATGGCAACCAAAACGATTTTGCTGTGGCGAGAGTAAAGATAACATGTTAGAGTGACATGCAAAGGAGAGAGATTGTTTAAGACACGAGGACGAAGCTAACCAAAGCCCTTAGGGACAGTTATTGACTCGAGCTCTAATCAGCGGTCCCAGGCTCTCTGTAGGAGAATTGATTTAAATAAATGTCTTTCCAATGTAAAATTCTGGCCCTCTTGACACCAATCACGTTGAGTAAGTGTTCAGGTAAAAGGTCCAGCTAAATCGAGGATTGTCTAGGACGTTGTTCTGTTAAACAGCGGTTTAATCCACGAGCGGGCCCTCACTATGCGAGAAGGCCTTAGCGCTGTGGGGCACGCGTTCCTCCACCCGCGAGAATTAAAATTTTAGACCAGTCAGGGAGAGGTGCCAGACTCCTTGCAGAACTCTCGCCGGCTTGCATCTCATATTTTTCGCGGACGAAGAAACCTTCTTGCCAAAGCATAAAAATAGTATTGTAGCAGGCCCTTATTGGCAGCCTTGTAGGACGCGGGAAGATTGGAGACGAGTCGAGTAGGGGTTTGCGAGGGGTTTGGCACTAAAATTGAGGCCTCACTCACCGGCTTCCTAGAACCTTTGTATCCAACACAAATAATTACTTTAACTTTGTCAAGATGTCTGCAGTCGGGCTGGGTATATCATAACATTCACTCAGCGGAGTAAAAGAGTGCGTCTCTGTGTCGTATTACAACATAAGTCCTTTTTCTTTATTGAAAGCGAAAGATGGAGAAAACTCAAAGATACACACCGAATGCAAATATGGTGTCCAATTTGAGTGACCATTGTTCCGGACTCACTAGCATTTCACACATGTAATAACCCTTTGTGTTTCCACGTGAAGACGAGTTTAGTGAGTCCAAAACAATGGCAATTCAAATTGGACGCCATATTTGCATTCGGTGTATTATAAATAGTAAATTGAGGTTGAAGCCTTCGAGAAGAAATAAACCTTTTAGCTTTCTTTCCTTCAGCGCCTAGAATAGAGCGGAGTGTAAAAGAAAATGCAAGAAAAATTTCCTGCTATTCGAGCAAGCTAATCGCAAAGGACGGCGAAGGAAGGCTTCATTCTCAGGACTAGAGCATTTGTTGTCTACTCAAGGAGCTTCAAGTGTTGTGCACACTACAATAGTTACTGTTTAGTTTTCACATACTTGCCATTCAGACTGTTTAGGTAGTCTCTCAACTGATAGCCGCTCGAACCGTCACCATGAGTATCAAAATGATCTTGCCTCAAGGAAGGCACCTTTAAAAATAAGTTAACAAGTCAAATCGTCGTACACGTGTTCGGTTTTTTTTTTACTTTGAACATGCGAATCAAGTACACAACACAATGTCCCCGGCCAGTGCACTGACCATGAGGCCACCACGCCTCCACACGCTAGTTCTGTAGTCTATCAATCACCTGTTTCGCCGTCCACAGTAACAACGTTATATCCTCTTCCATAAAGAGAATAAACTGTTCCATCAACCTTAATGTAAGCTTTGCCGCAACCGTCTTCTATTCCTGGATCGTTGCAACCTTCGCTTTTAATGTGAATGTCCAAAACACGAACTACAAGAAAAGGAAGAATTTCGTAGGTTGACTAAGCAGCCACTGATGCAAGAATCCATTGCAATTATAACTACTACATTTCTCTTAATAAGAAAAAGCTTCACTTTCAAAGGGCGGTAAAAGAGTAATTATGGTTAACGTGTCAAATGTTTATTATTAATAGTCAGGGAAGAGACAGTCGATTTGCAACTTCATACTATTTACTATAGACATTAGTATAATTGCCGTAACAACAGTGGTGATTATAGAGATCCGCGCGCTCTGATTGGTCGATGTTTGCGTCATATCTCGCTATAATCACCTCGTGCGAGATGATGGCTGCCTCTCGTTTAGTCAGTGTTTCTAAGGAAGTGATAAACCCAAAAGGAAGAAAATTAAATAGCAACAGCACAAAAAATGATATTGAGTTTGGCAGAACACTTTTCAAAAGAAAATAAACGAAGTTTATGCTGACTGAATTTAACAAATCTGTTTAAAAACGCTGGTTTATTCTGATGCAATTTTAAAATCAACACAAAAGTTACAAAATAGGCGCAATTGTCTCTTATCTACAGAATTTACGTAAGAATTCGGAAGTACCTGGGCAATTGCTCTAAACAATTATTCAGTGAACATTGTTAAGTACTCCCACTTACTTCCTTTCAGGGATTCACAGAGCCTGGAGCGAATAATTTTTTAATAACATATTCGAACTACACTCAGACGAGATATAATCCTCGGAGACCCAGGGGCTGTGGGTCGATTTCAAGTTAGGGCATGAAGAGCCCCTGGGGACATTGTCTGCCAAGACTAGTTCCATACGGTCGCAGTCATTCTGCCATCTGATTGGTGCCAGAAAATCTTTGTGTTTTTCTGCCGAATCAGAGTAAAGTGTGCTTTGGAGTCCTTTCGTGTGTTGTAACACGGACAGACAAATGCTCAGTTGCTCGTTATGTTTGTTTGGGCCGTGCGACGGAGATTTGCTCGAGGTGAAAAGTTTCAGTCTCAGCACACAATGTAAGGGAAATCGATCAGATTGTCCGCGAAAATCTTACCGGAAATTATACTGAATACTTTCTCAGGTATCACTAGAGAACGTGTTTTAAAGTTTGCGAGGTTTGTATACAACACGATGGTTGCAGTCATTGATATGTCGCTTTAAACGTTAAACGAGATTAAAGCTTAAATCGTTCTAGATTTTTCGCATAATTTGCTGTGACTGAAACTTTGCCAATCCCATGAAGTTATTTCGTCGCACGGGCCACGCAGGTATGTCGAGCAACTGGTACTTGCGCAACTTTCTGTGCGTGCCAAAACCTAATCTCATCTTCGCTTGAAAAAAAAGAAAAGCTAAGCGTGGAAACTTTTGCTTAATAGGCGTGGGTAGATGACCCTGTACTATTAAGCTGACATTTGCAATAATGCAAACCCGCCCTTTCCATCCAATATTTCTTGGTCTTTGGTTTTGTTTTTCCAATTGCAAGCAGCATTGGATCGATTCCCAATGATCAAAGGTATTTAACTTGGTCTTCAACAATCGACAGAAGAGGTGAAATGACAATGACCAAGGGACTAGAAGAGAATCCGTGGCCTTCCTAGCTCAAGAATTTCAACACTCTAGGCAGCAGTTGAAAGATTAAACTCTTTCCAAACCTCTTCGGTAACTGCCCGAAAAAATCTCTCCTTCCCACGATGTTCTCGTCAATAAGTTTTTGTTCAGATTTTAATTAACTAACCGGAAATACAGCTAAGCTTTATCTAAGCGCTTGCTGGAGGTCGTCCACGAACTTAAGCCGTATTGTGAACGACTTTACTACAAAGGGAAGATTAGATTTTGGCGCACACAGAAAGCAGAAAGCTACGAAGGCGAAAGCGCCAGTTTCTCGACATACCTGCGTGGTCCGTGCGATGAAATAACTTCACGGGATTGGCAAGGTTTCAGTCACAGCAAATTATGCAAAAAATCTAGAACGATTTAAGCTTAAATCTCGTTTAACGTTCAAAGCGACATATCAATGACTGCAACCATCGTGTTGTATACAAACCTCGCAAACTTTAAAACACGTTCTCTAGGGATACCTGCGAAAGTATTCAGTATAATTTCAGGTAAGATTTTCGCGGACAATCTGATCGATTTCTCTTACATTGTGTGCTGAGAATGAAACTTTTCACCTCGAGCAAATCTCCGTCACACGGCCCAAAAAAATTAAACATAGCGAGCAACTGAGCTATTAGTCTATTTCCGTGTTAAAACACACGAAAGGACTCTAAAGTACACTTCACTCTGTTTGGGCAGAAAAACACAAAGATTTTCTGGCACCAATCAGATGGCAGAACGACTGCGACCGTTTGGAACTAGTCTTGTCAGACAATGTCCCCAGGGGCTCTTCATGCCCTAACTTGAAATCGACCCACAGCCCCTGGGTCTCCGAGGATGACGAGATATTTGATGTGAAAAGTTTATTTTGAGTCAGTCAGCCAGTCTTGTCGTATAGACATCCTAATACAATCTGCACTGCACGTATTCACTGAAACTAAGGGGTTCTAGAAGAGCCTGTGCTACGTCAGATACGTAAAACCACTAAAAAACGACTCTTTTTTTGGTGGCCAAAAAAATATGTGCAAGCGTATTCCTCAGCAGCACGATACCCGAGGAAAGGGTGACTAACCTGGTTACTCTACTAATCACACAGAAAAATCTATGAATGTAGTGTTATTTTAATGAGAGTTGTAGAAAATAAAATCCCATCAAAAAATAAAAAAGAAAGTAGTCAAAACTAAGACTGATTGACCTAGAATCACTAAATTTTCCCGAAAAACGCTTAAATAATCCTAAATAATACCACGCGAACCTCTTCAACGCTCCATCAAAATATTAATTTCTGACTGATTCGTTCCCATGTCACTCAAACGTCAGAAACTACATTATCCATAGAGGCGAAGCGGTGAGGCTTATATCACCAACTTTCACCTTAACTGATGTTAACAATTGTTTTAGAGTGTACCGCATAAAACAAAAAAACTAGCTTATTTCTGTCGATGTTAAAAAAAAATGGTCGGGAGTTAAACTCTTGACGCGCGATGTTGTCTCTTCGACTGCTCCAGTGTTCAATTAAGGCCGCGTTTTTGCGTCATCGACGCGGAATATTCTATTCTGACGCAAAATGAAAGACCGTGGAGTCATACTGACGCAAAAAACAAACAAACAAACAAAAACCGAAAAAAAAAAAAAAAGTCACCTCATGTATAAGTACGCTGGACATCCAAAGCAAATATGAACGCTTACTATCCTGAAATGAGCGCCAAATATGACTAGCATTTCAGACTACGTGCGTATAAGTACATTTTGTGTCAGGCGTTCCAAACAATTCCAAGAGAGACTGGAGCCTACTTAGATGTTTTGCATACGTTGCTTTACCGATTGATTGACGCTTGTGTTTACGTTTCATCATGAAACGACAACATAAGCCTAGTGTGTTTTTTAAGCAAAAGAGAAAGGCAGTTGAGCCTGAAAACATGATTTGAAGTTTAATTAGCTAGTTACGTGCGATCAGAAAGCATGAAATGGAAAAAGTGTTTGGCGTTATTTGTATTCAAGATTGGTCTGTCATTTTTTAAAATCGCGATTTAGCTTTACGATAATTTGACTGTTTACGTATACTGCAATTAACAAATAAAATCTGTTAAAAGCATGAAAATTACAACATACTGGTGATGGTTTGGATGATATCAGTTTTTCGAAGTTTCAATATGATAATTTGAGCCACACCATTTTTGAAATGACCCAATTTAAAATATCATGCGGGACATATGACCCACTTTGAGTAGATTCTAAATTGAAAGCTGCAGCTCAGAGGTGAATAGTACTTGGTAATCACTCCCTAACTAGCCAATCAGCGCACGGAAAGCACTATTTTTTTGTGAAGTATAAACTTATGATCATAATAGCCAGGTTTTAAAATGAAAGTGAACGCATTTACACTCATTTACCTCTCAAGGTCTATTATTGGTTTTTTTAAGATTACCGATTATTTCATGCGGCCTCACAGAAAGCTTCAAATCCTCTACAAATTCGTTCTCTGAATTTGATATAACTTCCAAGAACTCTTCCCGCGAAGTAATAACCAAGCTCTTGATTTAACACAGTGCTAAGGAAATCCTACACAACGTGCTGTTTACTTACCAGTCTGACATTGCAGACCTATGTACATCGCGGTGCAGGAACAGAGATATCCATTAACCTGGTCAGCACAAGAACCTCCATTTAAACAGGGATTATTAGAGCACTCGTTAATATCTGTGAGATGGCAAAATGATTTGTAATGTTTCATTTAACATTGTTTAAGTTACTTCGTAATCTCAACATCATAGATGAACTTAATTTATCAAATTGTCAGAAAAAAATGGTGAAGTTTACGTAAAGATAGACAGGGATCACCAGAACATTTGTTAATATCTGCGTGGAGATAATACAACATTATGAAGACATGATCGGTTCTAATAAGCTTAGCGACAGGAGCGGTAAAACCAGCGAGGTTCGAGCTGGTAAACGAAGTGAGCGAGAGGTCTTTGAGGGGTATGGCGCGAGCCAGAACGCTCTCAAGACCTCTCGTCGACCCGTAAGCTTGGCCACTCGAGTCACTATTTCACTTCAAAGTCTCCGCTCTGTCTACCAAACAGTTCTTACCTTTTCAACTCAGAAAGTTTCTCTTACAATCAAATTAATAATATCCCCTGTTTCATACCTTTTTTTCCTCTCACTTCCTTTTTGCTTGAAAATGTATTGGTTTTGAAAAGAAAAACTCCACAACAAAATACCTTTCGCCGTAGAGATTACATTAGAAAACTAAATACTCTATCATGTGATAACTCACCTGCTTCACAATAGGTTCCGGTGAAACCTGGTTTACAAACACACTGATAATCGTCTTGATAGTAGATCGGTCGACAGAATAAAGTCCCATCTTGACAAGGATTGCTCATGCAGGCGCTCTGTTCCGTTTTAAGAGATGATAAAATAACGTCAAGAACAGAACAGACGGTGCGATCTATTTAAGCTAACTCAGTGTTATAGTCTCAGTTCATCGCTCTCATGTTTTAATCATAAATTACTACCTTCTCACCAAGTCTCCTTTCTCCCCCCTCCCCGCCGCCTCCTTTGGAGAAAATATCTTACATTAGTATATACCAAAACAGAGAATAGCGTTGAAGGCGCACTCTGATTGGCCAGTTAACTCCGAATATCCTTTGCTATTTAGCTCAGAGAAACTCCGGAAAAAATGGCGTCCCGGTTTACATCCGTGACAAGCGAAGAAATCATGCACTCAAACTAATTTTTGGTGGTGTATATCATCTCAGTGTTTTAGTATATACTAAAACAACTATTCACCAAAGTGTCAGTGGTTAGCGGTGGATATTTACCTCGACGCTTCGCGGCTTGGTAAATATCCACCACTAACCACTTCCACTCAAGTGAATAGTTGTTAATTAAGCACTAATAATTATAGACTTAACCAAACCCGAAAGTAGAGTTCCAGTTAGTTTATTTTTCTTCGCTTTAGGTTCGTAGAACTACTCATTGGATGTACGCGTATAAAAGAGTTAATTCACGGGATCATTCATTAAAACTGAAAAATGGAGGTTTCATTTTTTTATGGTTCAGTGGGCAATGAGAGTCTATGTGGCAGTGATGATGACTGGGTTATGGGTGCAAATAATTAGTGGAGGATAAAAAGATATGCGTCAAAATAGGAAAAAAATAATTTGAAGTCCCTCAAAGTTAAGGAGGAGGAGCATAAACCAAATCGAAATACGGCGTTCAATTTGAATTACCATTGTTCTGGACTTACTATCCTCGTCTTCACGTGTAAACACAAAAGAATTATCACATCTGTGATGGGCAAGTGAGTCTAGAATAATGGCGATGCAAATTGGACGCCATAGTTTGATTCGGTGTATGTCAAAGTAAAAATATGAATTATAAGCGGAGGGCCACAAATAATTTCAGTATGATTTCCTTCCCAAAGCACGGGGTTGCAAATCCTTTGCTTACGCAGGCTTCGTATTAACTAGCCAACATGAGGCCGTCGTGTTTTGCCCCGCTCTGTGCCGCGGTACGCTGCAGTGAGACACCGCATTCGAGTGTGCGTACTCCATCATGTTGCTATTACGGTCTCCTGTTTACGCCCACAAATACGCAAGCGTATTATCTTTCCTTTCCCCTTTGTGAATATGTAATGCCACCGTTTTCCGCGTATGCTTAAAGTCGCACCCTGTATAACCGGTCGGCTTTACGGTCACTATGGGTCAAATTTTGGAAGCTTGATTGGATACAATATAATCGCTTTTTATCGGTATGGGGCTTTGCTGCGCACGCTACGATCTTTGCTATTACCCAGTGTAGATTGCAAACGCCTTATTCTTTTCCCTTGTTTATTGTTCTTGTTCAAATAGTGCTAATTGTAGTACAAATTTTGCTTGCCTTTTTTGTGTCATTTCGTAACGTTACGTAACGTAGCATGTATTTATACCTTATTGTACATGTTCATCATAGTCTATGCAGTTTTGTCCAGTAAGTTCGACTATATTTTGTCATTCGCTTTGTGCAGCTACTTCGCCGCTAGGCAGAGAATCAACAAAATCGCAAAAAATATAAGTTTTGTATTATGTAGTTTCCTCGTTGTCTCGTTGTAGCTTTCCTAGTGTATTTAGCTTAGTTTGTATTGTAATAGGTTTTCGTTGGCTCTTTTATTTGCAGTTTTTTCGCATCGGATATTGCGAAACTCGCGTGAAAATTATCTTAGAGTTGTTTGTCTTTATTAATTAAAGAATCAGTTGCCCACGGCAGTTACACCCAGAAAGAAATAAGGGTTAAAAATATTCATTAAGAAAAATTAAATTTGAGTATGAGCGATCAGGTGGGTCTGTTTTTTTTCTTTTGCGTGTGATCAGACAGGACATTCCATGACCTCTGTAATTAAGAATCTATAGTAGAACGCAAGTTTTTATCCGTGCAAAAGTATTGTTATATTCACAACCTTTATGCCACGAAAAAAATTAAACGTGATACCTTCGCACTTACCTTTATGTTATAATGGTCAAAGCTTATCCTTTGAAGGAAATTGGAGTTTCGAAACTTGTCCGCGTTTAACAGCTCGCACATGTGCTTTGATTCATGTGAAACAACGGCAAAGTTTACTGAATAACATTCTTGGTGAGTAATACATTGAAAAACACATCCCATAGGCTCGGAGACCATAAAACTGTCCAGAATAGTATAATTTAGTCGCTGTGAAGGATTCCTCACAAAATATGCGTGTCGTGCTCCTCGTTTGTCATCTCGTTTGAAGTCTTCAGCGCCCAACGAAGCGTCAATAGTTAGTAGTAATGGCAGTAGAAAGGTAACAAATAATTTACTTCTCTCCATCTCCTAATTAAAAATACAAAATAAAGTTCGTTTAAAGCGAAAGAGTGACTGAGGCATTCATGCAGGGCCTCACATCTACAGTAAAACATAATCAATATGTTTGAAATTCACCATTAAGTTACCGAAATAACATCTCACCACGTTAAAAGGATCGCGGCCAAAAACAGGCATGAAACAATAGCTTTTGGGACTTTTTTTTCAAAAATCAATCTCGAAAGTTTATTTATGATACAAACCACAGGGCAGCTAGATTAATTTACTGAGAAAGCCAACCTGAGTTAATAAATTTGAAAGGGAAGAAAGGAATGTTGTGTCTGATATACACTTGAAAGAATTCAATTAGTTCACCAAGTTTAGGCCCAACAAGAATGGCTCCATCTATCGGAGTTCTTGTTTTCATGGATGAAATGTCGGATTAAAATGATTATTGGTTAATTCTAAGTTCTCTGAAAATACCTCAAAACGGAAAAATTTTAATATTATTTAGAAAGATCCTAGAAATTGCGCAAAACAAGGGGTTGAGATGTTTGTTTATTAAAGATTTGAAAATAATATAAATTACTAATGAAAGTAATGCGATCACATCTTAAGAACCTGGTTGGCTTCTTTGTCAAGTGTAAAATTAATTTGTTAACATTGATGCAACGGGAACCAACCTGCTGTGACAAATTTAAATTGCAACGGATATATTTTATGTTGCCATGCGTCTGTTGAGTAATGGACCACCGATGACGTCATAAAAATGGTAAGAACTAAAACGTGGCTGTCACTGAGCGCTCCAATGTCAATCTGTTTGTTTTGTGTAATAATAGATTCATAGACTTTCTTCTTGTCTTTCTCATCCATTGGATTATTTCGAGAAATGTAAAATAATTTGATACTAAAAAGTGCAATTTAGTACCGTCCAAAACGCTACTTACAGTACATGCGTGTTACTTACATTAATTACTGATTTACTCAATTTTGCTTTGTTCAAAACTTCTTCCATTTTGCTTCTTATTTCTTTTATTCTGTTATATTTTGCGAAGAATGCTTTTGAATTTGGAAAAAGCGTTACTTAGAAAATTCAAGTTATTAAAAGTGTTTTCTTCTTTCAATTATCATTTTTTTTCTATCAAAGAAGTTGTTCTGAGCATGCCCCAATTGCATCAAGTGTGATCAATTTAGTTTTCCCGCGAGTTTAGGATCATAACTTAATCAATCTAGTTCTTGATCCTACTGTCTTTTTCTTGTGCCTTCTGTTGGCGAAATTGCAGCGTGATAGGAATGACCTGCAACGTGTGCGACATCGAACGACATTTTCCACGTTTGTATGGTGTCTTACATTAACAGTTTATGTCAGTGTTCTCAACCTCACGCTTACCCTTATGGAGGCAGGGCACAGTCAAAGATAAATCTCTCGAGTATTACCCCGAGTAAGAACACAGGAGGCCAGTCATCTTGCTAGGATGGGTTCCATTTGTAATAGCTTCTTGGCTTTTCGATAAATTCAAGGAGGGGAATAGTTCCATTATTTTTCAAAACCCGCGGTATTCTTTGAAATCTGTCTTTGCTTTATGTGGTGCAAAGGTGTTTCGCAAAGGTGTCTCTTTCGTTACGATTATCAGTTAATCAACTTCGCATTCTTTAATACCTTCAGGGAATTCTCACATCTTGAAATTTTAAGATGCTCGCCAATTCAACTTGTGGGCTGCCTTGTTTAAAAGTTGTACACCCACATTGTGCGAACAGTCAAACAGAACTTTTGTTGAAATGTTTCAAAATGCCGGAGCTGGTGAAAAGAAATTAGGAATCACAACCATGACAAGAGCTGAAATGCCATTGTCAGAGGTCACCCACATACGCATCCTATCTGCTAGTTTATGTTTGTAAATCAAAACACTAGATTGGCAGAACCAACAACTCATTTTAATTCTCATGTGTCCTATGCAAGTTTATTCTAACGTTTAAACCCACGCTAACAATACTGAAGTTGAAATCAGTTTTAAAAACAGAATTGCTGCTTCATTACTACGTTCAGGAAGTTACTTTCCAGAGCTTTTCACCTAAATAATATACCGATCATCCTCAAGAAGTGATATAATCAGGCAAAAACATGTACAGCCTTTCTATTACATAGCTGCATTGTCTCCAACCGTTTACTTTGCCATATTGTCAACTTTCTTTCCAGTAATCAGTGGGGGGTTATGTTACCCGTTGTGGAGAATCGTAAAACCGAGGCACTCGCATTTGGCGAGCACTGGGAAGCATGAAAAGATAACAAATTGAAAGCAATATCGAACATTTTAATTTAAGACAACTTATGTAAATAAAACTTGATTGAATCTTTTGCCATCTCGTTGGAAATTTCTAGGTAAGCAAAAGTAAACACTTTTTAATTAATTTTTCTGCGGTAGGTTTAACAAACAAACTTTCAATTTTTGGATTCAACTCCATCAGTAGATACATCAGTTTTATTGGGTCAGTATTTTTTAATGCTACAAAAAAATGAAGAGGATCAAATCGTATATGACGCTAGTGCTTTCTATTGGTATATACACGTTTTCCTCCGCTCAGACCTTCAGACGAGACGGCCAATATGATGTAAAGTACGCCAATTTTGTGAAGAATCCCTTGCAAAGACTTGACGTCGCTATTCTAGTCGCTATGGGGGTATACAGAGTCCAAGAGTGTATTCATCTCTGTGTCAGTCACCTACACTGTTATTCCGTAAATTTAGCTACAGCTTCAGTTGATGGAAAGCTTGGGTGCGAATTACTGAACACGGACAAGTTCCAAAAACCGAATGATTTGGCTGTCAGCGAGACCTTCGATCATTATAATATTAAGGCAGGTGTCAAGCTATTTTTTTGGGGGGGTAATTTAGCAAAGCGATTTTTTCAGAGAATAATAAATTTTGCCTCCTTACAACCTAAAAAATAGACAAAGAGGACGACCCAGTCAGTTATAATTAACAATTGGTTCATACGTCAGCGTGTGTTTATCGAGATATGAAGCACACGGGAAGTTTGGAGAGCACGAAAGATGCGTAAGAGTTGCTCGAGGCGTAGCCGAGAGCAACTCTAGCTTCTCGAGTGCTCTCCAAACTTCTCAAGTGCTTCATATCTCGATGAACGCACAGCTGACGTATGAACCAACTGTTTTATAACAATTTCAACGCTGTAGTTTATGTATAAAGGGCAGAAATTCCCTCTCCTACGCTTCAATGCGTTGTTTATTTTGTTTCGGAAAAGTATTTCGCTATGCTTCAATGATCTTCTCTGATTGGTCAAAACCTGACAGGTGAATTCAAGCGTGGAAATGAAGTTAGAGTTATGAAACGAGATAAAACCGTTGATTGTTTCCCTTTCTCTGGGTTCTTTCTCGGGAGTTAAAAATTCCATTCCCAAAGGAAAGGTAGGCAGATCTTCATCGGCTTGTTCGCTTGTTGCCATACCTAATTTAACTTTTTTGCGGAAGTTTTTCCCGTTTTTTAATGAAAAATGCTAAAGTCACTCGTGAGAAAAAAATTTTTTTCACGAGGCATTTGTTGCTGACGTCACCAGCGTGCACAATGGAAAATTGAAGCACGCTCGCGCAATTGAATTTGATTGCACGAATTACAAGCTATGTTATAAAGAACTTTGACCATTCTTTGAATTCATGGTCACGCACGACTTG
The DNA here is from genome assembly GCF_964205215.1 of Stylophora pistillata. Taxonomy (NCBI): domain Eukaryota; kingdom Metazoa; phylum Cnidaria; class Anthozoa; order Scleractinia; family Pocilloporidae; genus Stylophora; species Stylophora pistillata. The sequence goes on from NC_142531.1 coordinate 16,080,439, forward strand.
GGGGATTAAGGGCACCTACACTGTACGTTACAGATTCAGATGCGACGTTTCTCGTTGGATTGTGGCTCATTTGCATTAAGTTGATAAATTTTGCTACACAGGACCATCATTGCATAATAAACTACTCCTCCGATTAAGTTAATAATGTAAATTGGCAACCGTATAGACTTTTTTAAGCTGACTCCGATCGTAGGTTTGGCTGTACGATACATCACTCGAGTTTGGGTGGAGTGTCAATTTTCTCTTCTTACGATTTTCGTTTTTAACAGAGCCCCTGCATGAGCAATCCTTGTCAACAAGGAGCTTTATTCTGTCGACCATTATACAGTCAAGACGATTATGAATGTGTTTGCAAACCAGGTTTTACTGGCCGGTATTGTGAAGCGGGTAAGTCTAAAGGAGAAGTATGATTTTGTTGCCATATAACTTTTATCTCCGCCATTGAAAATTGTGTATCAGATTACGACACTAATTGCTATTTATTATTTGAAAAGGTAATGCAACTTCTAAAAAAAGTCTTCAAATGTACTAAAAATTCTATGATGGACTGCGCCATTTTGAAACTTGCTCAGCAACCTGGTCGCTTACCTGTTACGAAACAAAGTCTCACTAAACGGCTAAGAACTGAACCTTAAAACATTCCCGACTCAAGCAATTATTATTTATATTTATTATTATTATTGTTATTATTATTATTGTTATTATTATTATTATTATTATTGATTATTTTCATTACCCTTAGTATTTGTGAAAACTGGAGTAGGAGCTGTTTGGGAAGTGCACATTACTTTTACGTTGCTGAATTGCCGGTTTTCAGCCTGGCGGCATTCACGGTTTGATTTTTTTAAACTTAAAGACAATTTTTATTCCTTGAATCCTTGTAACGTGGTACGAAGCTAATAGATTATTCAATGGAGAAATACAAGATTTGTGAAGTCTGACTTGTAATGACCACATTCCTCTATAATGGTTTTCTCAAGTGCTTCTCTAACCTTGTTACTCACGAGTGAATGCCCAAAACCAAAGGAAATGTACAAAAGACAAACGCAACTACCAAGCAGTTGACCGAAACGATTTCGGTACACAGAATATTTCCGAGTGACTGAGGTCATGTGACCAAAAAACAGGGAACCCAGCTAACACAACTCTTCTTGAAGAGTCTTATTCATAATTATCTCCTAAAGAGAGGATCATTAACCGTGTTCCTAATGACTTCTAAACATACATTTTTACTCAGATATCAACGAGTGCTCCAGTAATCCCTGTTCTAACGGAGGTACTTGCACTGATCAGATTAATGGATACGTCTGTACATGTCCCGTTTGGACAAAAGGAGTGGGCTGTGAGACTGGTAACTACTTAGTACCCGGTATAATTATAATAATAATGTGAAGGTGTAGTCTGATCGTCCGGGTGAGTGTAGTCCTGAGAAGAACTGTTGTCGGTGGCAGTGACTGACGTTTCGACAACCTGTGCGGAAGTCATCATCAGAGTCAAGTGAATGATCATTCACTTGACTCTGATGATGACTTCCGCACAGGTTGTCGAAACGTCAGTCACTGCCACCGACAACAGTCCTTCTCAGGACTACACTCACCCGGACGATCAGACTACACCTTCACATGTTACCCCCGGGTTCAAACCATTTACTGCATATAATAATAATGCTTTATCCCCTCAAGCCGCTTACAGCTGGAGATGAGAAGTTAACCGCATAAAAGATAAAATACACGGTCCATCATATTGCATATTTCATCTGTGTCAATAGATTTTGAAGTATAATGGATTTATTCCTTCTTTCAAAAGCTGCAATTATCTTTCTTCGCTTTGTGTATTTCAGTACGGGTCTTGGATATTCACGTTCGAAGCGAGGGTTGTGAGGATTCAGGAAGAGCAGACCCCTGCGGCCAAGCTTACATCAGGGTGGATGGAACAGATCACTCCCCTCACAGCCGAGGATATAACGTTGTCGTTGTGGACGGAGAAACAGGTCCTACAAACTGATCTGTACTGCTCGAGTAAACTTCTCCTGTTAAATCTCTGGACTCTATCGAGCACTTTTGAGGCAGGCAAAAAAAAAAGACGGCCATTGAAATAAGCCTTTTAAATCTGGCCTCCTTCATGTTCTTCTTCTGGGTGCGAAAAAAATATGAAAGTCTGATAGGAAAGCTATTCCCAGTCACGTAAATGTGCCTCAAAATCCGTTGCACAATGTTTGTGTTTCACAAAAAGTTTCAAACGTCGGCAAAGAATAGGCCATGTCGTTTATTCTGTGGTAATTAATACATTTGCGCTACGTGTCCTCTTTGATAAAGCCTTTCATTTTAGGATCTAATTTGAGATTCTGGCGGATATCCAAAAAAATGTTTTTAAAAAGGTTCAGTTTTAAAATAGTATCAACCTGAAGGGAGGGGTAGAGGCGAGGCTCCATTCGTCCCTATTGTACTTAAGTGTATACCTTCGTTTGACAATCTACCCTCCTCGAAATTGGTGGAAACGTATAATCCCAGAAGGTCTGATCATTAAGGTAAAGTTTAATCTCTTCTCAGACCTTTTATTTCTGATTAGAGCATTGTCCAAAGCTAGAACGAAACAAGAGCTGCGGGTGATTCAAAGAACGCGCTCGCCCTCACGTGATTGACTCCCGCCTTCTGACTAAATCGTAAAAAAAGGGCTTTGGACAAACAAGGGTGTCTTTCGCAAGTCCAAAGTAAGCCTTAGTAAGTCAATCGCTTTCCATTTGTACAGGCGCAGTGATTAGTGCAGGAGGATTTGACACCCATGACGATAGCTCGGCGGGTAATCGACTCAGAGATTACCTTAATGGTCTTCAAGGCCAGTAAGTTCTGTTTAAGTTGCCTTACTATAGTTTCATAATCTTCCACTGCCAATTCGTGAACGAACTGATACTGGTACAGGTGTGTTGTACCTTTGAAAACGGTTCCACTGAGTTAAGTGTCAAATCATCTCTGAATATGTTGAGATACTTTTTCTGACATTCATCATGATTAAAACAATAAACGGCATTTCTCTTCTTTCAAAAATTACCTATCAATGCTCCAGAACCGTTCTGAATTTCTCAATGTAGCACTTAGAAGTGAGAGTACAAGGTCCGAAGTCTCAGTATTGGTTAAATTAAGAGCACGTACTACGCCTGAAGAAGGAGCCATATCATTTCGTTTTGTTTTGTTTTGTTTTGTTTTGTTTTGTTTATTTTCCACAATTAATATTGACTTGCAAAGGTATGTTATGCGGTCCCATATTTTAACTACATTGTAATTAGCATTAATTCTTGTTTAGACTTTGTTAGCTCAATGCCATTTTCTCTTCAAAAATAATTTTACTCCACCAAAAGCACGGATCAATATTTATCGTTCAGGGGGAGGGGTTGCTGGGGAATTTTGGTTTTGTCCGGATAAAATTGATTTGATACCTGATAAGACTACAATATTTTTTTTATGGCCCCACTCGGTGGCTGTTTATTGGCAGTCAATTCTCCATAACCCCCCTTTATACTCTATTGGCGACCACTATTCCCCCTCTGTTTCCCCTGAAAACCATGTGATCCCTAATAATCCTCCACTCCACCCCCACCCCACCCCACCCCACCCCACCCCACCTCCATCCCCTGTGATAAATAATGACTGGTCGCTCATTAGCTCTCACAGGTATTGATATCTTTTTTTTTTCCGCTGACAGTAAAATCGTGTTAGTCGCTGTTCAAGATGAAGCCTCAAAACACATGTCACCAGCGATTGATGCTATCAGGAGATTGGGCGCTACTGATCCTGTACAGCCGGATGAAAGGGGATCTTTTTCTCTCGCTGGATACGCAGGAGTAAACAAACCCCAATGGATTACTCAGAGACGGGCGAACAGAGGACAGGGACCGAGTGAGATTTTTTCGAAAATTTCGTTATCGGCAGGTGCGTTTAGGTGTACGTTTTATCTATTGTCAGTATTAAGTATGAGTCAAGAGATTATAAACTGTTTATAATCTTTTGGAGTGAGTTCATGAGCGCACTAGGTAGGCTTGCCACAATAATCAAGATGATGTTATGCTAACGCTCGAAACGTCAGCTTTAGAAAAACTTGTTACGCTGGCAATCTACATTGATCAACTCAGTTGATAAGAGCCAAACTGTCTTATAACATTCCCCTCCGACGCAGCACCCCAGTTTCTTTTAAAAAATTAACTCCTTCATCAAAGAAACATTGCCAGTTTAAAGGGTGTGTTTAAATGCACGTTTTATCTCCAGATCTTAAGAGTGAGTCCATAAGCGCACCAGTTACGCGGGCTACATACCATCTCATTGATGCCAATGAAACTTCGTAAAGATAAAGTTTCGAGCGCTAGCCCTTTTTTCTGACGAAAGGCTAACGCTCGAAGCGTGAGTATCAAAAACTCTTCGCAGTGGCAAATTCACATTATCAATTCAGTCGATAAAACCAAATGATTTATTTGTATCCCCCACCGACGAAGCACCGCGGTTTCTCTAGAAACTTACTTCTTCATCAATGAATCATTGCCAGTTTAAAGTGACTACTCCAAAACTGCGGTAAATGTATGAAGCCCTTCCTATGACCGTATTTAAGGTAGCTGAAAACAGTTTTACTTCAGACATACTCAGACTTACACTGTAAAGTGCTATCGTTCGTAACTCTGATTGGACGAACGACGTATTTTCACAGTTGTTCGCTTTCCAATATTTAAAAAAATCTCAGTATGTATGAAATAAAACAATGTACCATGGAAAATGTTCGGACGATTCTTACTCAAAAATACGAAGGAGTGAGCGTAGGGAAAGAGCGGGTTTTCTGATGCATCGCAAAGTGTATTTAAAAATCGTTCAAGCACTTTCTCATCGTGTCTGGTGGGGCGATGATCTTGCATGAGCATATGGATTACACAGAATACTTAAAGGCGCAGATATGTCACTACTAGCTAACGTACGAAAGAATGACTGTAAATATATAATTTCCATGTATTTGAATTGCAAATAATTAATAAATAATAATTAATAAATGAAGATGAGAGTGATCTTCGCAGGAATGAACATTACTTAGTGAAATTAACGCTCGAAAGAAATTCAGGTTCGTACGGGAGTTGAACCCACCGGTGCAGAGCCCTACCAACCGAGCTACTACAAAAAACACAGAAGGTGTTTGGTTATCAATTTGCAATGATCATATCCTCCCTAAACCCTATTTAGATAGAGAGTGTTTGGATGAGTGGGTGATAGTTTCTCATGGCGTAACCAGAGGGAACTCGGTCAATCTTCTTGAGAGCTCTTCAAACTTCGAAGGTACTTTCCATCTTGATGAAAGCACGGCCAAAACTCGAGACAACCATTTTGAAAGCGGTAGTTTAATGTTTCATTAGGAGATGTTCTCTCTGCCACGATTCGGTACACGCACACGGACTCTCCATTATCGAGGCATGCACAGTGGCAATGAGAATCTGAAGCACTCTTTCGTAGGTATGCAACATTGCACGAATTTACTAGTAAATTATAGGATGGTTTAAATCACGGGTAACCTAAAACTGCTTTACCAGTGCATCTGTAACCGATTTTAAATTTTTTTTCTGCGGCGAAATAAACACACACGTTTGTTTAATGGTAATTTATCGAGGATCGAAACGCGCCAATCACAGCTGTAGAATACCAGCCAATCACAACGGAACATCCTCCTTTCTAGGAAGACACGAAATCAGTCGACCTTATCGCCTGATGAAGACTAACAGTGTACAGTCAAAACGTCACGATCCTCATCATAAGTGAATATATCGTGAGACAAACGACAGTACATTATTGTTGTCGTACTTTATCACGATGAATAATCACAACCTTTTTTACGAAGACTGCAGATATGTTTGCTGAGTTTCTACGTTTTGTGTCGGAATGATGCAGCGTGGTTTCTGTCTCTTGTCTTGAAGACATTTTCTGTAAGTCCGATGCACGTTTCAGTAGTGCTGTTGTCCTTACGTGTTACGGTGGCATGGCAGATAACTGAAGATTGGAGGCAGTTCCGATGAGTGGGCTTGGGTCCTTTTGTCGGCAGTTGCAAGTATTGTTGTCTTTTGTGTTGGTGTTACCCGTGGTGTCATCGATTTGTTCGGTTAAATTTAAAATGCACTTGTTGAAAGAAAGAAAAAAAAAACAAGAAATAAGAAAAATCAGAGGAACTAAAACAGCTTAGGTTGCGATATATCGACGTTTTAAATGCGAGTACAGCCGTCATTTTATTGAAATCCTGGACAATTTTTTTATTTCCAAGTAAAACCGTTTTCTCCATTAAATTCTCGGCTTTTAATTCATAAATAATTTGCTTAACTAGAGTACAGATTAAGTAAAGACTGGTAGTTTCGAAAGAAACTGTTAGGGGCTGCGTCGGTGGGAGTAACGAAATAATTTGGATATATCAACAAAGTAGAAATGGTAAATTGGCCACTGAAACGATTACAAAAGCTGATGTTTCGAGCGTTAGCCCTTCGTCGGAACGAATAGAGGAATAGTGGGTTGTGTGTGCTTTTAAAGGCAGAAAATGGAACTACGTGATTGGTGGGAACAAGGCAACGGGAAAAAACAAAAATAAATTAGTGGAATGAAAAGCGTTCGTTGATCCCTGTGGGATTTAGACTGTCGGTTTGAAAGATGAGCTTTTGTTCAAGATTTTTTACGGCTTTCCGTGCCACCTAAGTGTAAGGAAAGACCGCAGATTGCCATATGTTGCTTAGAATAATTAGGTAAATACAGATGAAGTATTTTATGGAGTTGAGCGAGCCTTAATTATTTAAGTTCCATTGTGATTGAGGAAAAGCAAAGGAACTGAAGGAAGACTATGCACACTGAGACTTAAATTGGACTGTAATTGGATTAGCTCTGGGAGAAACAGAAAGATTCCTAAGGCCGGCATTTACGAAAATTTGCAATGAAAATGAAACATATGTTCCTACAGCAAAGTTTGACACAGCTAGGAAATGAGAAAATTAGCTAAGTTATGAATACTACGAGGGACAATAATAGCGCTGTCTGAATAGAAGGATAATATCTAATCATAACAGATACTGAGTAGCAGCCAGCATAATGCGAAAGTTAACACGGTGGCAGTGACATCTTTAGAACGTTGCACTCTCTTTTTGCGCGTAGTTTTCTTGTTTTGACTCAAGATTCGCCTGGAATCTTCTCGATTTTACGAAATGGCGAGGTAAAGCATGGCGTTTAGAAGGAGAGGAGTGTACCAGAATCCAACACAGTTTAGTTTTGGAAGGGCGAGTACTCTCCAAATGCGTCACTCCGGTGCAGCTTATATCTAAACCCTTCTGGGCTGGTTTCTGCACAAGTCTAGGGGAAAACAAATCTAAACATGAGACAAGCATGGCGATAATCCAAGTGGCGTAAGGAAAGAACCGGCATAGCTTTGGACTCATTGTTTGAGAAAGAAAGCGAAGATCTACAGCTCTATTAAAACCAGGCTTTAAAGACACTACAGCGAGATGTCTACAAAGAAAGGACTCAACTTACACAGCACTCGTCCAAGAGGACCGCTGATCAGCCGAGAGCTACTCTACATCTCTGCTAGCTGCCCGAGAAACAGGAAAATCCGATAAAACTGATCGGACATGGCCATGTTTACAATGAACATGTTGATTCGCTTTTTCAGAGTTTTTGTCTTGTAGACAACTATTCCAAAATATCAAACAATAGATAAATGTTTTGGCAATTCTTTCATCTTTCGGATTGACTGTGCAGCTCAAATTGAGCTGTGTTCCATTGTTCGCCGCAGTTACGTTGGCCGCCATTCTTGGAACTGAGAGATCTGTTTCTGTTTTAGCCAGCAATTCTCTTACTCTGAAATCTACCTTATCTTTAAATCGATGAAAAAAAGTATACACATTTGCTAAAAAATTGTTTATTCCAGCATCTCAATAACTTTTCATTTTGTTCTTAGCAATCCTTTTGGGTTGAGTGAAATGGTCTCATACTCTTCTTGGTTTTGCCTGTGAGACCTGACTAAATGCTTCGTGACAAAAATTCTATTGAGTTTTGAACTGCTGCTTTTCCATTAGATGGAAGTAGAACATTTACTTAATTTTTATACATTTTGGAAATGCAAGGGAATTCCTATTTCCATTCCCTTTTCCTTTCCTTTGAAACGATAGAACAACAGGGAAGTTTTTTTTTCCCTTCGGTGCTTAGCCATAAACAGTTTGGTACAGCTTTTACCTTGTTCTAAAATGAAACCATAACTATTCCCTAAAGTAAAATCGAGAACTAAATCGTTAATAACAACATTAACACGCCAGCTGTTGTCCTTAATAACCCCGGCATCACAACGGCTTAGCTTTTGAGTGAATTGGTACCATTTCTAATGACTTGTTGCTATATATTTAAATTTCCTTCATTATTCCTTCTATGATAGGCTTATCTAAGATTTAGTTCTCCATTCGCATGCAGCATGATCCCAAGCCATTTTGAAATAACTGCGGTTTATGTGAGAAAAAAAAAAACATGTGACCATCAAGTATTAGAAAGTTTTAGGTGGGACTGAGCGGCTATTTGTCTAAACGGCAATATGCTTTAGAAGTTGATTTCGATCATTCTAAAATGGCTTTTTACTTAATTGCTTTTGTGCATTGGTGTCTATCATAAGCCTTTTTCTTATAACGAATGTAAACTAATTGACTTTGACCAAAGTTCGAACAAATTGCACCATCAGTTCTTTGTGATTGCTGCGGCTATAAGAACAATTCGTGGTCAGTTTTTCATTAAACCCTTGCACTTAAAATAATATTTCAAAAGAGATTTAGTCATACTTCGTCATGAAAAAACTCACAAGACTTTTTTTAATTACTATGCGAATATACAGCTAACCTAACACTCTCGAAAAGGAATTTTCTATGATATTCCAGAATTTTTTTGAAGTTCTGAGCCCAAAAGGGTTAAATTTGGACCAAATGGGCTGAGAAATTACACATACTTTATTAGAAGTTACTCCAGAACAGCACCCCAAAGCAATATTTTGACACAATAAAGATGATGTAATGTAATCTTTATTTAAACACGATCAATTCATCGGCCCATAAAAATACATATCACATACGCTAAGATATTTAAAATTAAAACTACATACTATAACACTAGCTGTTTTCCGTGAATGCCGTGCGTTAGACTTAAAGAATGTCATTGATCTTACGTTTAAATAACCCCAGAGACTCTGTGTTCCTTATATCGCGTGGTAGACTGTTCTATAATGTGGCGCCATTGTAGCTAAAGCTTTTTCTGTAATAATTAGTGCGCGGTAGTGGAACATTGAGCTTATTTTCAGAGTCCCTGAGGTCATAAGCAGAGTCACGCCACGTAAACTTTGAATATAGATACCTTGGAGTTAGCCCGTGCAGCCATCTAAACATCATGGTGGCTTTATGGATTTCCTGCTGGCGCGCAAGATTTTTCCACCCCAAAAACTCGAGTAGCTCAGTTGCATCAGCATCATAGTTAGAGAATGTCAACACACGGGCTGCTCTATTCTGCAATTTCTGCAGTTTCTCTCGTAGCATTTTCCCACAGGTACCCCAAATTAAACAATGTCACGGTAATCAAAGTGAGATTTTACTAAAGCTTGGTAAATGAGATGTAAGGTTGATCCTGGGATCATGTGCTTAATTCGCTTTAGGGCCGCGAGACCAGAAGCGATCTTTTTCGTTAGTTTTTCTATGTGACTATGCCAATCGAGTTTATCGTCTACTATTACACCAAGCGATTTTGTAGCTGTAACCTGGCTCACTTGAGTATTGTTCGTTCTAATTGTTGGTGAAGCTGTGAGAGTATTCAGTCTCTGCCTCGACCCTATTAGCATGTTTACGGTTTTAGTCATGTTCAACGTGAGTTTGTTCGCTTGTAGCCAGTTGAAGACATTTCTAGGTCTTCATTTATACAAAACTGAACGTCCTCAAGATTGCTTCCGGCATATGTGAGGTGCGTGTCATCGGCATACATTCTCGGTTTACAATTTGATAAGCAATTTGGAAGATCGTTGATATATAATAAGAACAATAATGGACCGAGGATGCTCCCTTGAGGGACGCCGCAAGTCAATGAGTAGCTATTGGATAGCGACCCGTTCACAGAGCATTTGTGTATTCGATCGGTTTTCCAAATATGACTGAAACCATCTGAAAGATTTGCCATGTATGCCATAATAGTTTAGTTTCGATAGAAGGATCTGATGATCAACAGTGTCAAAACGATTTTCTCGTTATCAATATTATATGCCCAAGAATCTGTCACTTCCAACAAAGCTGTTACAGTTGAATGATTAGCACGAAACCCCGATTGGTTTTGACATAGAATATCGTGCTCTTCCAAATAGGCATATAACTGTTCATAAAGTATCCTTTCAAACACCGTCGCCATTATTGGAATCACCGATATTGGGTGGTAATCGTTAGCATCACCGCGGTCACCCTGTTTATAATTTCCTCTAAATTTCCTTTAAATAATTTCCTTTAAATTTCCTGTTGATGATTTCCTCTAAAGAATTCAACAAAAGCAACGCTTTATTTTTATACTAGATAATCGTTGAGTTATGGTACATAATCTTTAAAATCATTTGAACTAAATCTAGCCATACCATAAGTTTTCAAACGTGATGAGGATATTTTATAAGGTTTGGATCCATTAATGACATACCGAGGGGAAATATCCATTTATCCTCTAGTAAAGACCTATAGACCTATCAGTATTTTTAAGGACTGTGCTTTGCATAATAATGTTTAACTGAGGTAATTTTGATTACATTGCTTTTACCTGTCATCGTTAGAGTACTTAATTCTATCGCTCTTTATCTAAACTTGCAAGAAAACATGAATACTATGCTGTCCCTGGGTTGACTCTGGTGCACGTGGGACAGTACCTCATGAGGTTTTTAAGACCTTGACGATAATTTCCCCAAAAAAAGCAGATGCAAGGGTTTATAGCACAGTTCAAACGAGCCAGAGAAGAAGAAATGGCTGCAAAATGTCGGAAGCCACAAGACGAGGCCATAGTGCTGTCTGGTGGATAGAGGAACAAGAACCATCAAATAGTGGCGAGCAGCCAGCAAACTACGAAAGTCAACATGATGAAAATTGACATCTTTAGCAAATTTCTCTCTCTGCTTAAACGTTGCGCTCCTATCTTGGCTGACCCCTCGCCTGGAATATTCTGGGATTTTAATTTTAAAAAAACTATAAGATAAATTATGGCAATCAAACTAAAGGTATATGAAAGAATAGTGCAAGGATTGGCACTAAGTAATTTTGGAAACTCGAGGACACCTCAATCGGTTCATTCCACTTGCCTTCGCAAACCAGCCCTTTATACTCATCAAATTTAAGGGCCAACAGTTCGGGGATATGAACAGCCATGGCAATGATCCAAGTGGTGAGAGTAAAGAATTTGCAGTGCTTGCAATTGATAAGTTGAGAACGGAGGGGAAATACTACTGCTCCAAATCGACCAACGGCTATCAAAACTAGGCTCTGGACAGATACAAGCCTAGATACTTTCACCAAGAAGGATATTACCTTACATAAGGACTAAAAAAAATTAAAAATGTTATTATTTAAGGAAAAAAAAGAAATAAATACAAAAGTGAAAGAAATACCCACCCGAATGTAGCAAAACTAATCGAGTCGGGTGGTTGCAGATAATATTAGAATATATCAAGGTTGGAAATAAAAATTACAAGGAGATTACAATATTGCTAATTTAGAGAAGTGAAATTGATTCAAACAAGTATATGATTATGAGTAACAACAAAGCAAATAAAGTAAATTAAAGTATGAATAGTTTACAGTTGGTTATTGATATGGAAGGTGCTACTTTAGTTCCATGAGTCCAGCAGTCATTTTAGCAACAATCGTTTTTTAGAGTCATGATTGTTTTCATTGTTGAGTAATTTTAACAAAAGTGTATGGACTTTTTTGCTAAAAGACCGTTTAGGCAATGAGCGCAAGCTACACGGGAGATTATTCCATACTCTAGGATCAAGTTTTGAAAATGAAAAGAGTTGTTGGTTAAGCCTTGATTTGTTGAAATAATAGTTGCCAGCATTAGAAAATCTCGTATTGTATGTGTGAATTTTATGAGATTGAGTAAAGAGAGCTGATCGATAATTTAGAGAGTGTAATGCCAGATGATACATCATGCATTTGGGCAGCCACAGTTTTAAGGTACAACATGCATGTTAACCGGTAAAATATTTGCAGAAATAATTAGTAGTATAGTATGAGCTCTATATTCCATACCATAAATTATCGAAGAACACGCTTTTTTAAAAGACTGAAGGATTTTGTTCATACGAGTTTCAGCAGCTTGCCCCAAGTAACTATGCCATAGTGTATATAGGGAGATATCAGAGAATAATAGAATTTGAGGAGTGTGTCAGACGGGACAAAACGTGTGATGTTGGCGATGACACCTACAGTTTTACTTATTTTGCAAACTATGTAATTAATATGATGTTTCCAACTTAGAGTACTATCAATAAGGACTCCCAAGTACTTCATGTATTCCTTATGTTCCATGGAAGTGATAGTGTTAGTATTACGTATGATGTACGATCCTCGCAGTAGAGAGCGCTATTTATGTAATAGCGAAAATCAGACCTGAAAAAAATCAGGCCTGTACGGGATTCGATCCACTGACCTCTGCGATACTAGTGCAGCGCTCTACCAATTGAGCTAACAAGCCAACTGGGAGCAGGCCGTTAAGTTGACTCGTAATAAACCCGTGATGATAAATCAGATACAACGAATATATGAAGTTCATATATTTTGAACCCAGTTCATTTGGTAGAGCGCTGCACTAGTATCGCAGAGGTCAGTGGTTCGAATCCCGTACAGGCCTGATTTTTTTCAGGTCTGATTTTCGCTATTACATAAATAGCGCTCTCTACTGTGAGGATCGTGCATCATATGTATCTAATGCCGCAGTTCTAAATATATGAACTTCAGTATTAGTATTGTTATCAATTATTTTTAAGACAATAGTTGCTTTTGTGAGGGGTGGAAGATTACATAATTAGATTTCTTAGTATTCAAAGTAAATTTGTTAGCATTTAGCCAGTCAGTAACGTTTTTCAGCTCATTATTAACAACAGTCTCAAGAGATTTCAGACTTTTATCAGCATAAATTAAATTGATATCGTCAGAAAATTAAAGAGATGAAAATCAAAGATTTCAGAGCAATTGGGGATATCGTTTATATAGATTAGAAGGAGAAGTGGACCGAGAACAGATCCTTGTGGCACACCAAAAGAAATTTTCCTTTTCTTTGAGATATTAGGGTAAATTTGAGTGGATTGAAAACGCACTTATATGCCACGTGCATGCCAATGTTTATGAAAGACACAACAACTGGAAGCTGGAAAATAGAAAGCAGCATATCTGACATACCCAGGTTTAGGATAAAAAAGTTGATTGTTTTTCGCATAGATTTCGTCCTCGTGAAAATGATTCCAATGAGGATATTTCCAATCAGGGACACTACAAAAATCGAACAATAAACTACGGATATTCCAATTTTTGTAGCTGTATTGCTGAAGCAGCTCAATCTTTGTGTTCCATTCATTGCTGCAGTCAAGTTTGTCGACATCTTTGAAACTGAAAAGGCAGCGTCTACAGCTAGTAGTTTATCTGACTTTACATTTGCGGCTTCTTTTACACTTTTTATTAAATGAAACAAACCTGATCATTATCTTCTTTTTTAGTAAAATTGCTAAATGCAAAATCGCAATGAATAAAAACGATTGCCACTCAAATTCTCCCCTTGCCATAATTAAGTTGCAGTCAATGAGTAAACTTTTGCTTCATAGGCATGCGCAGGTGTTTTGATATCTTTTTGAATAGGCGGCTGCTGATGGTGTATTAAGTTGCTGTGACCGTAAAAATGGCCTTGAGGGGAGACACAGAGCGAGAGTCTGCTTGCAGACCACAAACAGCTGAGAGAGTGCGACTCCGCCGATAACCAGTTTTCTTGGTGGAACTCTTGTTTTAGCTGTGTTAATCGTTTGAAAAGATGAAAAATCTTGGAGAAAATTGATCAATATCATGTCCAGAAGATATAGATTCAGAGGTTGATTTGTCCTCTCGTGATTACTTAATCCTTTATATTTCTACCGTAAGTGCATTTACATGAGACAAGAAATATAAGTGATAGAAACCGACGTTTCGGTGCATCTTGCGCCATTATCATGGTTATATAATTGATGATAAAATGCGGTTTGTGAAGAAGCTAAGTTGAAGCTAATATTCATCCCCATAAGACAAGATTATCTTCAAGAGGCGACTATTTTGTTAGATCTTTGTAGAAAGTTCAAGATTAGATATAAAAAAAGGGCATTTTCAAGAAATGGTGTTAGAATCTGGAATAGCTTGTCTTGAATTGTGAAGTGCGCCGGCTATCAAAATACAATTTTGAGAGTAAAATTCATGATTTCCTCCTCCAGAGACTCGTAAAATATGACGATTATATTGAATTGTCTACTTTAATAGCACAACTATAAGACCCCAGCTTGTTCTGTTTTCTTGCCGTATCTTAAATATATTAATGTAGTTGTAATTTGTCTAGAATTTTGAATCTCTTGCTCTGTAAATCTTTTTATTTCATAATATACGTATTAAACACTGCCCGCCTCGACTAGCCTTTGCTGACTGCGGGCAGTGCATATTTTTTGTAATATTTTAGTATGTAAATATATCATTAAACTGTTAAACTGTGTTTGCATAAAAGAGTGCCAAGCTAATTACATGAATACTTTAGCATGAAGAGAATCCGACTGTACGTTTAATCCTGGTTTAAGATCTTGAATACACAGCATTTCATTAACAAGGCAGTCAAACTTGTTGGTGTATTTCTTGATAACATTGAAGCGTTCTAGGAAATTGTTCGGAGTAGCAGTGTTATCGAAGAACACACTTTTTTAAAAGAAGGATTTTGTTCATACGAGTTTCAGCGGCTTGCCCCAAGTAACTATGCCATAGTGTATATAGGGAGATATCAGAGAATAATAGAATTTGAGGAGTGTGTCAGACGGGACAAAACGTGTGATGTTGGCGATGACACCTACAGTTTTACTTATTTTGCAAACTATGTAATTAATATGATGTTTCCAACTTAGAGTACTATCAATAAGGACTCCCAAGTACTTCATGTATTCCTTATGTTCCATGGAAGTGATAGTGTTAGTATTACGTATGATGTACGATCCTCGCAGTAGAGAGCGCTATTTATGTAATAGCGAAAATCAGACCTGAAAAAAATCTAGGAAATTGTTCGGAGCAGCAGTGTTATGTTCCTTGGAATAACGCCTGTAAATAGATGACGTCTTTTGACGGTGTCCCTCGACGGGCATGTGAAGGTGGCCCTTTGTGTACCCGACATAACCTGCATCGCACAGGTCACAAAGTATTCATTCTTGCTAAAGTATTCATTTACTTAGCTTGGCACTCTTTCATGCAAATTCGCTTTAACTTAGCCTCTTCACAAACCGCATTTTATCACTAATTATGGAACCTTGATAATGGCGTAAGATGCATCGAAACGTCGGTTTCTATCACTTATATTTCTTGTCTCATGTATTTCCAAATTGTTTCTTGTAAGTGCATTTGTAATTTTTTTCTAGTAACTAGCTTTACGTTTTGTGCGTCAGCATTCGAATTTCTTTGATGTTTTACAGGCTATGTCCATATTGCCTACATATAAGCTTACGACCATGAACATTTGTTGTAAATCGTCATTATTTCTTATCTGCTTTCGGAACACTCCGTTGGTGATTGTTCTTCAGTAGGACTTTATCTCCAACGAAACTCTTCTCTTCGTCTTAGAAGAGATTCTCAGAAATTCCCAGTATTTTGGCAATGAATTTCTTCATTTTGCAAGAATTCTTCTTAATCTTCCGCTGTCAAGGATAACTTTTTCGGCTGATGCAGTTCACAGTTCATGGGTATCAAACGCTTTCTCTTGATACCGTTGGCAAGCTAAGCAGAACGCAGCACACATTGCATAATAATCAGAAAGGTTTTTCAGATGAGCAGGCATCTTTTGCACTCAACATGAACAAATTTTAAATTAAGCATAATTTGAATATTAAATAGGACGTCTTTTAATTTATAAATAATCACACAACGTAATAATCTAATAATCACACGACGTAATAAATTAAAGTGAGCCGTTTGCTTACTAAGAAGAACATACTTCTTCATTGGTCATATATAATTTTAAGTAAGAACAATTTACCTAGCCATGGATCGTACCTTTTTCAATCACACCACTGTCTATACAACTTTGAATAGGAGAGTTATTTAGAGTAAGTTATGTTTTAGCTAGCTTAGTTAGAGTCTTGTAGGTAAATCGAGGACAAAAAACTTTGGTTTAGGACATATTTAAGGTTGGATAGGAGAGGAAGATTTCCTAAAGGCATTTTTGTCCACTTACCCCATCACAGTAAGCCTGGACAGTTTCAAATAAACCGTTCTCATTTTATTTTAGGAAACTGAACTGAAACGGCGGCCATCCTTCAAACAGTTCCCAACTACGTCAACTAAAAGGCAATTGTCTACACGCTCATTGTGGTTGAAAGTTATCATTGTATGGCGTCAACTGGGTAAGAACGAGTGACGAGGCATGGAGGAATAGAGTTACCGGAGACCAATCGCAGTATTTGAACTTTATATAATACGCTCGCTAAAAAACGTCGTCTATGGATTTAATTGACGAAGATCCCGAACGCTACATAGAGCTCGAAATTTTCGCTTTGTTAGGTAAAATTAATGTAACAAACGCAACCTATTTGTGCAAGGAAACATAAAAGATATGATACAAGAAAACCCCTTTCGCAGAAACAAACAATGACCCTTTATGCAAAAAAAAGAAAACAAAAAAACAAAGAAAACAAAAAAAAACTGGGAGGGACCGAGATGAAAGCATACATTGAGACTGTTCAAAGACTGCATATTGCCAAGTACACAGGAACGTATTCTGTACTAGAGATCAAAGGAGCCTGTGGACTCGAATTCCGCCGTCTTCTCAGATCCGGTCTTCGATCTTACCGAGTAAAAGGAAATTCGTTCGGAAGAGATTGGAGCAAAAGGGGGGGAAGGGTAAGGAAGGAAGTACTGAGCGCGGGCTCGTTTTCCGAGCATCTGTTAGTAATCAAGCCCAAAGAAATTGTAACTCGCAAAAAATCAACGAAACTATTCACACAAAGTGTTGAATAGGGATAATTTATTTTAAATTCAGAGATGTGAGTAGAAGGTCATCCAACTGACTGCATACAGCAATTAATAATTTACGAGACTTCAAACAGTCTCTAAAATATTGAAAATATTACAATTATAACAATCATTAAACAGTTTCCTGACAAATTGTACAATTTACCCTTAGTTGGAGTAAACGGACTCAAACAAACGTATTTACATCCCTGTATTACGGGGCCTTTGTAAGTAAAAAACAACTTGCAACAATTATTTACAATTCTTATGTACTTATATGATACCTAAAATTCATGTTCATTCACGACTTGTATTCACTCACATTCCATACGTTCACCACACTGAGTTCTTAAGCTGGCCACTTAAACCCTTTCACTCCCACGAATTACCAGGATTTCAATCATCCCCACACTATTAACACACTATCAAGCAGACTAGTGATGAAAATAAACCGAAGGGTTTATGCGGAAATATAACTAGACACTTAATTTTCAGAAGTACCATAAGAGGCCAAAGTCTTCGCACGCTCTACTACATTTGGATTATTTGTCCGATATTTCTCATGTCTCTCCCCTCCCCCCTCTACAATTTCAATGTTGCTTGGTGCTAAAAAGAAACGTTTTTGACATAAATTAAAATTTTCTTTTTGTGAAGGGTTAAAAAACAGGTGTCTGTTGCCTTGGTTGGATGCTCAGAGACCTAGACAATACACTAACAATTCTCTTTGTTTTCTTAAACTTAACGGTTTGAGCAAATCAAGAACTCTTTCCCCTCGAACGCTTTGCAAATTGCTGTTACGATCTGTTACTGGGTTAGAAATCGCACCTCCTCTGCCGTAATATTTTGACAAAGGAGAAGTTTAAGACATAAATCAAGACTAAAGCCTGATAAGGCCCTTGGACTTGTTCACTTCAAAACTACGTAAATGTTAATTACCAATTTGTTGCGCTCAAACTTATACCAAACTAAAAACTAATATAAAACTTCATAAATGATAAAATTGTGAGCATGCAAAGAGAGAGGCAAGAAATATATGTCAAAGGCTTAATTTTGATATACCTGACTACCCAGTTACTTAAGTGTTGCCTATATCATAATTTGGGGAGATGGTTGAAGTACAACAGTATACCAGAGCAGGCTGTTTAAAGGAGCTTCCACCTTGATTTGTGAGTAACACTCTCTATTTCAGTACCTTTTCGATGTCAAACTAAAATTTTGAAGTTCTCCTCCAATTAAACGGTTTCCTTATGGAAAGCAAACTAAAGTGTTTCGACATTGTTTTTCACAAACGCAAGGCACCTGGAGGTTTCTGTGTATCCTTATTAAAACTGGTGCCATGCTTAGCGCACAATAACAAGTTAAGAAATTGAAAAAAAAAAAAAAAAATAGAAAATTCTCCTAAAAACGTCCCTGGTCATTTGCAGTATTGTACTGTTCCAGGGCAAAAGTAAAACGTTTTTTGAAGCAATTAAAAAAATGAATAAATAACAAAAAAAAAAACAATACATAAAAAATGTGTACTTCTAAAATGCAAAGAGGACGTGATGCTGTTCGAAAATTAAAAAAAATAATAAAAAAAAAAAAAATTTCCAAAAAAAAAAAAGCATTTCGTTTCAGCAAAAAACCTGTTCTTGACAACTTAAACATTTGTTTATCTAATCGAATCCTCTTCTCAAACTTCTACTCACAAAGGCGAAACTTGAAGCATTCTGAAACTTCTTAGATAGCTACGACAAAGCCTTATCAAATTTAAAAAATTCGCGCACTTCAAGAAATAATTACTATTCCTAAATCTTAACAGGTTCTTCTTTTCTATACTTACATATGCGTGTTCTCCTTTTGCATGACAGTCTTTTCGATTGACCAATTTGTTACAATCCTATTTATCAAATGGTCATAAATTATAATTCATAGATAATGTGAGTAAACCAGTTAATTTTTAATTGGAAAAGTCCCAATAAAAAAGGAAATTTCCAGAGACCCATCAGTGAGAACGTATGAAGACACGAGGGAGAAAACCAAACCCACTGCTTCAGTAGTGAAATGAGAAAGATCGTAAATGACTACTGCACTTCCATTCAGTAGGTAGTTGCTTACACTGGGAAAAACGCGACCTTGAGACCGAACAAGTAGCGTCGAAGACAGCGAAGATAATTCACTTTTACATCACAGCCAGGATTCACAAAAGTCACATCATAGCTTCAAATAAGAGCCTCAGCCCCTCTCCCCACAGTGCATGGCTGGGAAGGACTTCTGTGTAACCGTTGCTGGTGTCTTATTTTTGGAAGTCTTTCTAAAGTTCTGATCAAATTACTGAAAGTTGGTCGTCTATCTGGCTCGAATGCCCAACAAACTGTTAAAGTGTCCTAGAAAAAGAAGGAAATGATCTTAATATGAGGTAGAAAGGTCCAATGGCGAGTGCGTCGAAATTGCAATCCGGAACTCCCAAGTCCTGCTTTGACCACCAAGGCCGAGTTGTTCAAAGTGCAGATAAAGCTATCTAATGGATAAGTGTAAACAAAAGGCATTGCGCTATCTACCGGATAGAGATTGATCGAGTGGCCAGCGTTCACCACAATTTGAACAACCGGGATCAAGACAGTCGCTTGATTTTTAAGTTGTGTACAATTCAGGGTAAGTCTTCAAGGAATAATCAACGCTACAACAACAGCATTAATATCACAGCGTAGATGTGATGCTTGTTATTGGACAATGTACGCCTCATGCCTATGTAAACGAACAGTAGGCATCATGTGCGGGCACAATGTTGTCGCGCATTTCGCCGAGGTTTTTTTTTTTTTTTTTTTTTTTTAATGAAAGCGTAATACCAGTGGCTGGGTTGTTTCACAAATTTTGTCATACTTTTAATCAATTGGCAACAGGATTCTGTAGCGTCCAATTTGGTCTGTAATCATGCTCGTGATTAACAAAATCGGACCCTCTCTTCATGGTCGTCCAAGTTTGTTAATCAATGATGAGATTACAGGCCCAGCTGGATTCCACTCGATACTATTAACATTACGAATCAGCCACTTATTACACAGTTTGGTAAAATCAGCCACTTATTACACAGTTTGGTAAAATCAGCCACTTATTACACAGCTTGGTAAAATCAGCCACTTATTACACAGCTTGGTAAAACGCATACCTTAACTACCATAGGAACATCTACATTTGCTAGCGACTGTTTGACTCCTTTTCCCACTTGCCAGATTATCGATTCAGGTATGTTTTTCTCAAATGGCCATGAGCGAGAACACATCTCATACCAGACAGTCCTACCAACCAAGACAAACATATCAGTTCCATTAAATAGTTTCAAGAAATTTCAGCTGGGCTAGAAAAAAAAAAAAATGTTTCAATACACTTCTCCTTTTGCACAAGTGCAAGTTCTTTTTACTTGTCCAGGTCATAACCTTGGTTGTCCAAAAAAATCTGACAACAACAACAACAACAACAACAACAACAAGTACAGGAAAAGACATAATCCACTGGAAATTAGTGGCAGTCCTCTGCGTAACGAAATCAAACACATGAAACTTACACAAAATGATATTTCCTTCACTCTCCGTTAGCACCTCTTATTTTTGTAGCAAGAAAGTTATCCACTATGGAAAAACGTGCTATTTACTATATTCTAAGTCAGGTAAAAATAGGAAAGGTTTGTTTATCATTTTGTTGGAAGTCCAATCGGACAAGTTCCTTGCCCAAATGGAAATGTTTTCCGTCTTAGGCGTTCGGACAGGCCCAGTTTTCCTGCCCTGCATTTATGTACCGCTCAGAACACTTGCATAGCGATCACATTTGGAAATCAAACAGCTGCTCGGCGAACTCTGAGCATAATATACTTTCTCCACACCGTTAGGGACCAGTCATTTTATTGCCCAAGAGGGTTGGGGGTGGGATGATTTCTGGGGAGAACACATGGTTTTCAGGGGGGACGGGAGAGAGATCAGTCGTCGCCAACAGACTATACTGGTATGCAAATCTACGAACTACAGCAGTAGCAGAAAAAGAAAAAGGAAAGAGAGGAAAAAGCGAGAAAGATCAGCGATGTATGCTTGCGAACCATTAGCAATGACTTACCCAAAGGCATACATATCTGTTGCCATGGTGAACTGTGAAGAGTCTGGCGCATCCTGTTGGGTTGTAAGCGAGCGAAGGATTTCGGGAGCTAAATATGGCAGCCATCCTTGTGGGATCATTAACATTCCTGGCCTGACAGATTTGGTAGTCAAACCAGCCACACTAAACAACCCGAAGTCTGTGATCACCACGCGATTGTATGACTCCAGAAATACATTCTTAGAACGTAAGTCAGTGTGAACGATACCTCGGGCGTGAAGATAACCCATACCCTGTGTGGAAATAATTAGTAAGATTAATAAAGAATACGTTACAAAGAGACTCAGTGGCTTATTTACAGCGCTTGGTCAGCTCATGTTGCAGAGCGCCGGACTGCAAGAGGTCGAGGGTTGAAGCCCCAGACCAGACCAACTGTCTTCAGGGTCTTAAAGTAATTGAGGAGAATGTGCTGAAATTGCTCTGACATCCGCAAATGGTTAGACGTTGTAGTTGTATAAGGACTAAAAAACCGTAGGCCTCGTTTCCTGTATCTTCTCTACTGGTTACGAAAGGACGTTTAAGAACCCACGTACTTCTCGCAAAGAGTAGGGAACGAAGTTCCCGGTGTTGTTGTTTGGCCTTGTTATTGTTAATCAGGCCCCCATTTAAACCAACTTTAAGCTGAACTAAGCCAGCCTGTCTAACTGACGCAAATAAATGGTAAAGCACATTTCTACTTGCTTACTTACCTGAGAAATTTGAGTGCATAGCTGTGAAATTTTATCCAGAGGAAAGTTGTCCTTTCGAACGTGAATATGCGTGTAGAGGGAAAACCCGCGACACATGCTGCAATCGGATAAAAAGAAAAAAAAAAGACGAAATGCTTAATAACAGAATTTAAAAAAAAGCAAAGAAACAAAACAAACAAATGTACAAAGAAAAAAATAACCAAGAGGAACGTTGCTACCGCCCCAGCACTAGCGTTCCTCTGCATTTCTCATATGCTAAGACGTGGATAGGTATTCAAAAGCGTTTTAAGGGTCTCCCTCTACCTCCGCAACAAGACAACGAGTTATACACTCACGAAAGACGGTAAAAACGCGCTACGAAACAGTTCTTTATTTTTTACAATACGTGACTTCTCCGTTTTGCGCGCCAAGTCAACAAAACTTACGCGCATTTCAGCCTCTCTCTACCCCACATCTCAGTGGTTATGTTACATAATTTATTACTTAATTAATCAAAGTAATTTAACTCCACCAAAAAAAAAAAATGTTTCAAAGATTTTGCACTGGTCTGCAATCTATCAATACACAACTGCATAGACCACTTTCATAAATGGCTGCCGTATAAATATTCTTCTGTTTAAATTTAAATTAGCCCTTCTGGCCTCGCTTGAGGTAATGTATTCTTTTGAATTTTGTACTGGAGAACGAGGCCAGTAGAGCTAATTTAAATTTAAACAAAAGAATATTAATCCGGCAGCCATTTATGAAAGTGGTCTATATGGCACTGGATAACTTTCCGTGGCATCCTATAACAAGGGAAATTATAACTGGTTATAAACGAAAGTGTCGCTTTCTGCCTACCTCGTTATGATGGCAAGTTTTGGAGGATCCATACATGCGCCCATGAACAGCACCACATTTTCATGGCGCGTCTTTCTAAAAGTTCCAACTTGGAACTTAAAGGCATTGAGTTGCTCCTCTGTAGGATTCTCAATTTCAATCATCTTTACAGCCACTTCACCGTGCCAGTGACCCCTGAAGTAAAACACAATTGTAATTGGAATTTAGAGAATATTTATCGTGTGGTTTGATCAAGCAAGTGAGATAAGTCCTGGGAAGGACTGTAATCGATGACAGTAGACAAGTTTTCGAAAACCTGCGCAGATGTCATCATCAGATTAAGGCGAGGGACTGTTCGTTTGTCTTGCTACTTTAGTCGGCTTCGAGAAAACTGATTGGTTTGTTTTGCCGAGGTCTTTTTGACTATAGGATTCTGTTAGAATGCCCGGTATGTAGTGTGGGGCTACCGACGACTCTCCTAAATATTTAACTCTCTCCGCAACAGACTTTGGAAGGCTGGTTTACTAACTTTGAGCAGTATACTCTCACTGAACTTATGTTAACAAAGTACCATCGACCTACAAACGACATTAACACAACCAACAAATCGAAGAAAACAACCTAATTCAACAGAAAGATCTTAACTGACAGATCTGAACTAACTCACATGTTTTGAGTCTTACAGCGACTAATTTTACGGCTACATGAGCTTGTCACTTTCCACGACGGTGAGTTCCCCTCACGTTGTCGACACGTGAGTTACTGCAACTAACCCAGTTCTTTTCAAGACCTCTATCGACCGGACGACCACAGCGCGCGATCAACTGGTCTGGCTTTACGATGATATTCTAACAGGTCTATTTAAGCAATAAACGTATCGCATTTTCTAACGGTTTACCGGCGTAATAGCCTACGTCAGATACTTGACTTCTCGTGTGTTCTTCAAACATCCTTGGTGGGTTATTAGTCGATAACCCGTTAAAAAGTGCGGTCTATTGCTTACATAACATACAAATCAATTTTCTATGGGTTTCCCAATACACTAAACGATTGGTTTTCGACAAATTAGGGCGCTCGTAGAAACTCAGTTATTTTATAATCTTCGCTACAGATCTGTAACTAACCTGTAAACTTTACCAAATCTACCACTACCCAGTGGACTCCACGTGATATTCAATTCTTCAAACGGTATCACCCACTCTGACATCAGGCTACCTCGTTGCTGAAATACAAACAATCCAATGTTAATACTCCCATTTCCCAATTCATGACAGACCTAGTGGAATTCGTGCAATACACTCCTAGCGTTCTCTTAGAACCGACTCGGAAACATAATAATTTCTTTTCAGTCGGAAACGACACTTAGGGTCACGTCTGTTGTGCTTATCACTCCCACAAATGATAAATAATGTAAATATGTAGCTTCTCCATACAATATTTCAACAATACCCTCATTTAGCTAATGAGAATAAAAAAAAGTTATGAGCGTACGGATGTTTTTCTTCCTCACGACTTACTTTCAAGAAAATGATGTGAGGGGAGGGGGGGGGGGGTGGGTTGAGTTTGACCTTTTCACTCCCATGAGTGACCAACAGGTAATTCTCCTTACAATATCAATAGGATATCAAGGAAACAGTTGACGAGAATAAGGAAAAGATATCAATTTAGGGAATAATCGGTTGACCCGATACCAACTTCTCAGAACTGACATCATAAGAACTGTGTGGACGACAGTAAGAAGTACTACTGATCTTGGGAGTGAAAGCGTTGGGCTGAAATAATCTAAGCAATTTGAAAATTCCCAAAATTTCTTGAGTAAAGAAACAATTCCAGCTTTGTTTCATTCGCAGGAAGCTTTCGTTCTCCGCTGTTTCATTCAACAGCATTCTTTCAACCACATCAGGATGGATTTAAGTCAATCTTTTATTTGATATATACTCTCTGAAAATCATTTAAACTTAAAAAAATATTAATAAAGATTCCGTTTGTTTAGTTTGTTTATTTTTCTGAGTTTGACAAAAGGGGAGAAGTCAAATTTTTATGAATCTCAAATGCTCAGGAATCATTTACTCACATGTAAGTCCAAGAGCATGTCCTTTTTATTAACCTTTCGTTAAAAACGCATATAAATTATCAGTTAGTCAAACATGCAAGATCCTACATTTAAGTTAATTTATTTGACAACTTGGGTGACGCACGTACAGGCAAGGATTTACTCGTGTTAGCTGATGTTGAATGTCAGTATTGAGTTATTTCATCAGAAGTGGGTGACCATGCAATTAATAGTCAATTAAGAAATGAAATCTCATTTTTTCAAGTGTATATTATACTATACGATATAACTGTGGTTATATGATTAATTGAATTATAAACGCATTTTGATTGGTCCTTTCATATGATCTATTGGAGTAAAAAACGCATAGATGACGTTACCATTATCAACATTTTGCTTTTTTAACATACAAAACAAATAGGATCCATGTTGCCATGGGTTTGTAGAGTGGGTAAGGATCAAATAAGACAAAAAAAATGTATTAAAAAAATCAGTGACAGACTTGGCTGCGCCTCATGTGCCACTTGATTACTCTTACCACATTTTGATGTCATCTGGTATCTATTACTCAACAGACGCAAGACAACATGGAATCTATTTGTTAATTTGAACCCGGGAGAAACAGTTGATCGTGAGAGTGAGAGTGCTTTTGAAGAGGACTGCTGTCGGTGAAAACTACTTAACAAAAGCCTTGACGCTAATGGACTGGAGATGCAAACAAAAAGTAAGCCAAAGAAAACCGACGAGGGTTTCAAAATGAGCGAAAAGGTCCCTCTCGTTTTTTCTCTCGCTCGCCCGCCTCCTCGCTCGTCCCCTGAAGCAACCTGCCTGGAACAGACTACTACAGTTTCCATAACCTAACCGGAAGTCATCATCAAAGTCACGTGAATTGTCAGTATCTGAACAAATTCGCACCCACCCCTCCCTTAATCCAACATGAACACTGACTTGTTATCAGTTGACTATTGTTGGGTTAAGTGAGGGGTAAGTGCGCAGTTGCTTGGATACTGAAATTGACTCATTGTGACTCTGATAACGACCGCGACAGTTGACCCTGTCATGACCTATTTCACTTGTTGAATTATTGTTCCCTGTCACCAATAATGGAACTTTTACGAAAACACCCTCCACAGCACAATCAGACTGAAAAATCAACAGTTTACCTACGTAATGCTAGAAAGATGCATGTGTCACTGACAATCAAGTTATTTTTAGACTTAGTGACTGAGATGTGCATTTAGATTGTTAAACAAAAACGGTTAAAAAAAAAGAGGACCAATTGCAATTTAGGCGGTACAGGCATTTACGTCAGTCGATGATGTTAAATGTTGTACAAGCAGTGCTTTTGGAAAGGGATGACTAAGCACTTCCAGTCAATTCTTCACGGCTTAAAATGCATTACAGTGAACGTTTAACTAATACTATACTTCAGGTGAACGATGATTTCATTGTCTCAGCATAACATGGGTTCCAAAAGGTCAGTCAAATTCCCTCGAGTCAAACATTTTATGTGAAAATCACGTAAACATTACCACTCGGCTCCGGTTCCATGTCTTGCTCTCAGGGTCTACATCAGAAATTTGATTGTCTAATGAGTCAATGCCTGGGACATCCTCTCCAGACAAAGTCTGTCAATTGAAAAAAATCAAAGGTCACCATCTCTCTTCTTCTATGAAGCATTTTTTTTTTTTATTTAGCAGCTTTAAATGTAGATTTCAAGCTCTACCATGCGTTACAAACTGGGCTCGACACTAACTTTTCAACTTACTATCCAAGTGGCTGGTGACATATTAGACGTTACGACAATTTCAGTTTGTTTACAAGCCAAACTGCCTAATGGAAATCGAAAACCACTAGCCAAAACTGAACTTCTACTAGTCTGTAGGTAGTAGGCTACCGTTAGTGTCGAGCCTTGACAAATGTACATCTTAACAAGCATTAAGAAAGCCGACGCCAGAAATT
The DNA here is from genome assembly GCF_964205215.1 of Stylophora pistillata. Lineage (NCBI taxonomy): Eukaryota > Metazoa > Cnidaria > Anthozoa > Scleractinia > Pocilloporidae > Stylophora > Stylophora pistillata. Next base: position 16,107,344 of record NC_142531.1, read on the forward strand.
TTCCTGCATGAAGACCTTTTACCATAAAATAAAACAAGTCATGCATATGGCCACAAAATATCCTAAACTATGCTGCTACCGACGCGCTTTGGTCACTAACACAAGTTTTGGGACGCTTTCGTTGAAAAATTCTCTATGCCAAAAGAAAACAAAAGCATTACTCATCGTGATATCGATACGAAAAACTTCATTTACATACACTTTCATTGCATATCAACAAACTTGTTGAAAGTGAAGTTTCTCTTTAACAATACAGTGATGATGACGACGACAAAGAAGTTCCAAAACTGCTTGTCCGAAGTTAAGAACTACTGCACGTACACTCTGACGAATTTACGCGCGCGTAATTTGCGCGTAAATCTGCCATCTTGCACGTATTTTACGCGCGTGTAGGTGCTGCTACTCCTGCGGCCGGTACTATACAGTGCAGAAGTGCACAAGTAAACGAACAATTACAGATGAACTGTCATACGGCTCTCTTGCCAGTTACTCACGACAGGTTTCTTGCGAGCTTTTACTCAAAGTATTATGACAAATCACTTACCGAGTCATTACTTGTTGTGGTGTTGCTGCTTTGCCGCGACTTAACACTTTCTGTCCTAACCAGGGTACTGGTTGACTCAATCATTTCGTTACTGAAATAGTGCAAATCAATATTTCTTAATAGGAAAATTAAATAATTGAGGAAAAAAAAAAAAACCAAGCCATCAAACCAATAAACACTACAACAATATCTAAAACCAAATGCATAATACCTATGCAAGGAAGCTGTCATTTTTGAAACATCTTAAAATAAGAGAGAGAAATCAATGTCAATACTGTGTTGTAGCCAACATCTACCATAATCTGACTGAACTAAGGGTCAGTACGATGTGGCACGCTATCACATGAGTAAGTTATTCAGCGAAAACTGCGACACAGTACAAGTTAGGGAGTTCAAAGCGAAAAAGCTTTTAGGTCTGGGAAACCATATTGTCATTGACTATAATAAAGCAACCAGTTACAGAGTAGTCTTGATAGCAACCCAATGTTTGACAAAAAGCCCGTCTCACAAGTAATCGAAAAACGTGCCTTTTTGTTTTGCAACAACAGCGAACAATATCGCCGTACAAGTGCACTAAGGCTGGACGGCTTTTTTCCGGACCGGCTCTGCTTTCACTGACTTTCTATGGAATTGCGCGGGCGGGGCCAGACAGGTCATTTCTCATATGATAAAATGAAGTTCTGAGTAGGTGGAAACCTGAAGCGGACTGGCATTGCATCCAAGCAGAGATGCGATATTCCTAGTTGCTTATCATATGAGTATTAGAGTTTTCATTTACCGGTGAAAGAGAAATGTGACTCTGGAAACTGGTCAAGTTCTTCTTGTGCAGACAGACTAACATTAGCTGATGCTGCCGGAAGAGGCGAAGAGGGTGGTGATGAGGTAGACGATGACGTGGAGCAAGAGTCAACTCCTTTTGGTGTTTCAGTTGGAACAGGCGTCCAAGATTTCTGGTCTACTGTGTTCAGATCACCGTGGCTACGGTTCTGGTTGAATTTCTGTTCACGCACATATTTCTCCACTTGAAGGGCGATACTGGATGGTTCTGAATTTGTTCTCTTCACATGTGGCCGTATCATCGGTAAAGACCGGTAATCAAACGCTGTTGGCGATAAAAATCAAAATCAATTTTGTTCGATTTTTTTAATTGAAAAATACCATTCTGAAGAAGGAAAGGGCTATGGACTGACAAACAAATGGCCTCAAATCTTATTTGATGTTCGTGAAACACTTCACTGTCTAAAAACTATAGTACAGCGTGTTTTTTTCACCCACCTGACCCTCTGCAACGAAGCAAACATAACTCATAACTTGCCAAATTTTGTATCAGTACTTAGCTTTGCTAAGAAATTCCACATTCCATTTTACTCATATGAAAGACCTGGCGACTACCTACATGTACAAAGTGGCAAATATCACGAAATGCTGTTACTCATTTCACTGTTTGTATTCTTTATAAACAACTCTCCAAATTCAAATCTGGTCTTTTACAATTGACCTTCAATGTACACGTAACAGTTTCAAAATTAAATTCGGGACGACTGACTTACAGTTCATCCAATTTTCGTAATATTTCTTGCCATGAATAGAACAAAACTTTACAAAATACAAGTTGTGGCCCGATAAGAAGGACTTACCTCGTCGCACTTGAGCTGTGAAAAATTCACTATACCCTTTAGGAAGCTTACAGGAAGCAGTGGCCTTTTTTGCACATTTCTTGTGAAATTTGAGCCTTCAAAAATGAGGAAAAAATAACAGCTTAACAGAGTGAAATCTTTCACATGTTACTTTTGACTGTGATAATATAGACATAATTACTCAAATGAATGATAAGTGAACAAACAAATAAACAAATCCACTACCTGAAAAGGAAAAAAAAGACAACAAAAAGACAACATATATCCACACTCACTTGCAGTCTTTGCATTTTACGCCAACCAAAAGAAGCTTATGGCAGTAGTCACAAGCTGGACTAACCATAAATGCCTTTTGTGAAAATCTGACCAGAAACAGAGAAAATATGGTTTAGTCAATTACAATGAAAACATTGGTGAAAATATCTTTCAACTTCTACACCCTAACATCAGTGTGCATATTAAATGACAGTATGCATTCTCCATACTCTTCTCTAATATATTAATTAAAGTGCTGACAAAGAGAATTTGTTCAACAATCAAGAGCTCCTTTGGTTAGTGATCAGTTCCTTTATTCTCCTGACCTTAATGTGTGATTCAGGGTTTGTATTGTAAGGAGAAATTAGTGCTAGTCACTCCTAAGGGTCAAAGGGTTCATTGAAGGACTCACTACTCAAGAACTCAGTAGGAGACCTCGATTTCTCTCTTTCACTCCCATGAGTGACCAAGACAAAATTTCTCCTTACAATATCAATACAATATCAAGCAGACAAGTGATGAGAATTTAGAAACAGTCATATCAGTTAGGGATTATTAGCTGATCCAATACCAAATTCTCCTGACTAATCTTGGGAGTGAAAGGGTTCAAATGCAGCCTTCATGTTTGGTTCAGAGCTCTAAGAGCTTGTGTAAAATGTAAGTTTCACACATTTAGTTTTTAAGAGCTAATTGAAAAGAATGTGCAGTATTGTGAAAACCTTGTGTAAGAGACATAAATTTTTCCACTTGCTTTTCAACTTGGTAAGAAATTTTTGAGTAAAATAAATTTCACTGATAATTGTAAAAAGAATGTCTGGATTTTATCTTCATGGGTGCCTGAGTGCATACAGAAATGTACCCACAGTAAATTAATGCTTTACACCCTAACACCAGTTTACATGCATGTATTCTCCATTTGATTATTCCCTATACATTTCCTAGAGTGCTGACAAGGAGAATTTGTTGAACACTTAGGAGCTGCTTTAGTTGGAGATCATTTCCTTTACTCTCATCATCTCTATGAATGACTCTCCAGTATTGCTGTTAGGAAAGATCTGATGCTGGTCATCTTAGGGCTAATAAATCACTTTACCTGTGTTTGATTGTATGTCCCATTCCATAGTGAGTTATCCTTGATGGAGAATTGTTTATTGCATGGGAACCTGGTGGAAGATTTATAACACCGATTAATATGGTTTACCAAAGCAGCAATTTCAAGTACAACAAGAAGATGCCTTGTTAATGACCACAAATTGGTTAATGCTTTATGGGTACACGTACTTAACTGTAGCAGAAGTTTGCCATCTCAAAATCAATCAATTAAAATATGTGCAAAAAATAATAGTTTTAACATGAGAGTGCAAGAGTGAATATGTTTGTGCAAGTTTCATAGTTCTCGTATTGATACCAAAATATTTTTGTTTCCATTGCCATAATTATGTAATAACCATTGTTGGTGAACTTACTTAGATTGTGATCCGACTCAGAGTCAGACTGAGAATGTAATGAGATCTCTCCACTTGTACTCTTAGGAATATTTATCGTGAGGGGAGTGACAGGTTCCAGCCTTCCTCCTCGCTTTTTACCACTATTTAGATATGGATTATCATTATTGTTCACAAATATTCTGTTTCCTGTTAAGACAAAAGTACCATGATTTAGAGGGAATTAGGATTTCTGTCACAAAAATATGATAATTATATTAGCGTTCAGTCATTATTTAAAACCCGGAAATGGGGAAGGGGGGGGTGTCAATGGCAATGAGGGAATCATTAGAGGGGGGGTGTCAATGCCAATGCCAGAGGGAATCATTAGGATACTCCAAAGCCTTATGGAGGGATCAGGTAAATAACTCTATTGCAACACAACCAAAATTCTTTTAACACTCTCTCCCCTCCTCCCCTTCCCTCCTCCCCTCCCTCCCCCCTTCAATATTAAAAAATTAATGGGTCCCTAATAAAATAAATCTAGACAGGTGTACATGTGATTATGCATGATACACTTCCCACACTTTTTTCAAATTCCTGAGTAGCATTTCATACAAATGGTAAATTAAAATCCTTCTTTGCTGAAATGAAGCTTGCAAGAATTCAGAACATGCAAGCCAAAGCTCTCTGATGAACTAAATGTGACAAAGGATATGAATAACAAGCCAGCTGAACATGTAATATCATGTACAACAAAAGCCTGGCCTTTCTATAGTAAACTTCCCTGATCATTGTGACCAACCCCTTGTCTTGTAAATTTGGTCAACTCTTTACACCATAACATGAATAGACCTATTCTCCTTACTATTCTCAGACTCTATACATTTCCTAAGGTGCTGACAAGGAGAATTTGTTCAACAGTCAAGGGCTTCTTTAGAAGGTGATAAATATATCTTATTAATCATGCGCGAGGGCCGTACTGGGAGAATATCGGCCCGAGGTCTTGAGAGTACGGACCAAGTGCAGTGAGGTCCTTACAAAATAGACGGAGGGCCGATATTCTTCCCGTATGGTCCCGAGCAAACTTGGTTAATAAGAGATTTATTATACGACTGCAGTTCAAAGGGACACAAGTGCGGTATCATTCGGGACCATTAGGAACTGTGCCCAGTCCAATACTTAGAGAATATTGACCAGCAATAGAGCATTTTGATTGGTTGATTTTTAATTAGTTATTGGCCCTCTGACTGCTCGACTCATGGAATAATTGTTTTATTAAAAACGCCCTCAAGAAATTATTATTTTGTAAGAAGAAACTGGATTTTTTAGCTCCCTTTTGATTTTAAGCTGACGCCTACGCTTCCCATATTTGTAGATTATGGTATATTGGCTGATATACCATAATGGCTAAGCCAATAAAAAGTCTTGAATTGCATTATCCAATGGTCCAGTTTTTAATAATTTCCATTATTCTTGTGTCCTTAATTCATGTGATTCAGGGGTCATATGGTGAGGAGAAATTAGATACTGGTCACTCTTAGGGGTCAAAAAGGTTGGTAATGGAAACCAGACTGTGAAGAATTGAACAAAAATCTTGAGAAGCCCTTCTCAGTTACATTGGCACCTCTAAGAACACTTCACATGACAAAATAAATAGGTGATAACCAATAAGCTGAAGATAGTTCCTTTCACGACAGAGTCAAAGTCTTAGTTGTAACAGGAAGTACCTGTACTGAGCAGTACAGTCTAGTCAACACAATAGAGTTGGAAGCAAAAAATCAACACCACATTCACCTCTGTTGCTTATTATCTGATAAGAACTACCATTCTGCAGAGCTGGCATTATGATTGATTTTGTGTGTGTGTGTGTGTGTGTGTGTGTGTGTGTGTGTGTGTGTGTGTGTGTGTGTGTTTGCAACCAGAGCAAAAACATTCTCCTCAGATTTTGAGCATTAAATATCACAACATAAACTGAACAAAAAAGAAATGAAATGGTCTGACTGTACCAACTCTAAATCTGCTTACAACTCTCAAATCCAATTATTACGCACAGGAATGTACAACTCCAACTTGGACTCCATTACAGTCACATTTAAAAACAAGCCATTGGGGCTAAGAATGTTACCCTAATCACCCACATTCAATATACACACTCTATCAACCCTTTCACAACCAAGATATCATTAGCAATTCTCCTTACTGTCTACCTTACAATTCTTAAGATGTTACACAGGAGAATCTGGTCTTGGATCAACTAATAGTCCCATAACTGATATTAATTTTTCCTCATTCTCATCACTTGTCTACTTTATATTGTAGTGTTATTGTAAGGAGAAATTCTGTCTTGGTCAATCATGAGAGTTAAATAAAGGGTTAAAGGGGAACTGAACCCTAAAAATGAACCATTTTTTAAATTGCAGCTTATAGTTCGAATAGCAATGTTCGAGGGTTTTTTTCAGTCTTTGGGCCCAACTTCGCCTCGGAAAAATAGTTTAAAGTGGTATTTTGGCCTCCTAGTACGGCGGCTCAGAAAAGGTATGTCAGTGGTCATTTTAGCTTGCTCTTACGTCACTGGTGGGGAAGAAAGATAATAAAACTGTACTCTTCCTACAGAAATTTGGTTTGGCTATGAAGTTATCGAAGTTGCGTGACCTGTAATGGGGATTAACTACGAAATTGAAATAGTAACAGTTGTTTTTCTTAACTTGGTTCCCCAGCACTGACGTCATAAACGACTGCTGCTGACCTATTTTAAGCCGACAGTCTTACAGCTCCAAAAGCGGGAAAAAGGCAACTTCAAATTGAATTTTCTCGTAAAAAACAAGGAGTGAACAAAAATGAATATCGGCACTTTATCTTACTCCTCTAAAGCTAACTAGAAATTAATGCAAACAATATACCAATTTTAGGCTTCAGTTCCCCTTAAGTACTACTCCTTACCTAAATTCGCATCATCAGACACACTTCTTTTGATCATATTGAAATAAGCTGGTTGGGAATTCCCAATGTGCTTGGGACTCAGAGTACTATCCGTATCACTTGCTGATAATGTCGACAGTCTAGAACCTTCAGTATCGGCATCAGAGCTTGGTGATGACAGGGGCACATCACTGTCCAAGGTGACAGAGGAACGCGAGGAGCGGTCAGAGGGGCTGATGGAAAGGCTCTTTTCTCTTGTCTTTCCAGTATCCCAAGAATCCCAATATATATCTGATGTGCTGTCTTTATGACCCTGTTTCTGTCGTTCTAAAGTGAAACAAAACAAAATTTTTACATGATGCTAGGTGCCACAGTGCCATTGCATGATACAACGCATGCAAGCAACCTTTGGGTCCAAAGTTGGAACCCCTGACTCACAGAAGAGATTTTAAACATGTAACCTCTCCCTCTAATATCCATATATTTTTCAATAAACAGGTAAAAAGAATATTCAAACTTAACAGGTCAAAGTTGTTATGATAGTCTTGATCTAACACCAAATTCTTGGAACTTATAAACAAAGAAATGTGTCGCAGCATGGAAGGAGAATAAATAATCATATCTTGGGAGGTAAAGATAAAAACAGATCACAGGGTTCTTAATGGAATCTTGATGCACAGCCACTGTTTTACTAGTTTCACACCTAACACTGAAGCACATGGCCATAGGCCATGTATCTTGGGCCTGTAGGGCCCATGCTACCAGGGAGCCTTTTGCCTTCACTTCACAGCTGCCGTGTTGTAGCATGTTGGAAGGTGTCATCTGCGAGAGGCCTGGGCTAAAAATTTACAAATTTGATATGGCGACCATGTTTCAGTCATACTGTGGTTTGCTGACAGGCTGACTAACCATCAATACTAAACTTGATTATGTGTTCAAAAAGTCATTATTTTAGTTGCATTTGATTGACGAATCGATCTACTAGTCGAAGCCCTTTAACAGTCATAACACTTACGAGTCACACCCATGACAAGCGTTACAGATAACGGGTTCAACTGAGAACCCTGAATCAAATCAGATCAGATACTTACAATCCTGAAAATTAAGGAAAATTGTTTTAACATTGTCTCTGAACCCAGAAGTTTGAGAAGTTTGGTGTCATTTGTGATTTGGTTTTCTGGCCGTATGGGTTCGCTCAAATGACAGTGTAATCAAGTGTTCATTAATTGAAGTGTTCATTAATTGAAGCTTTTTCTTCCATATATTAGACACATTCCTTGAACATCAATGCAGTTATCCTTCCAGGAAGGGCGGGGGGGGGGGGGGGGTAGTTTGATGATCAATGATTCCTTTTCATCAATCAGTTAAGAAGTACTGAAATAAAGTTTCCTAATAGCAATTATCAATAGACTTGGATGGACACATTTCACCCATGGAATCTGATGACCTCTTAAATCTGATTTCAAGATTCCGGGATTTGTTTTATAAGGGTGGCAAAAATTTCCAGAGGTCATAGAACTTTTTTTCTAGAATGGAAGGCATCTTATCTTAAGCATTTCTTCAATTGCTTGGATTGTAATACATCATTGTACCTGTATAAGCCTGAAGATGTTTCAGAGCTGCAATTAACCTCCTACTTTCTTCTTGTCCATCAGCATAATTCTCCAACATTGCTTTTACTTTTTCATCAGACAAAGACAGAAGACCTTCCACTGTGCTACACTTCTCTTCCAAATTCTGCCAATGATAAAAAAAATTCACGTACTTAACTCTTATTAACTGAATTTAAGGTTCATACTGTAAGTTACAGATTAAGCTTTAACTACTCAGATTTATGTTACTTTGCACTGGTGCAAAGTGCATGGGCCATATACCTGCAAGGCAAAACTCTAAATCCCATAGCTTATGGTCCACACCAAGAAAATGAGATTCGTAAGATAATTATTAATTATTCTGTATATCCCTGGATTCAAAATAGAGGGAGACCATTTCAATTCAAACAAACTTATGAATTTAGTGGACTGTGCAGCAAAATATAGCCCATTAAATTGACCAATCACATCAAACGTACTTGCAGTAATGACAAGGCCTGAAAAAAATTCAGGCCCATATGGGATTTGAACCCATGACCTCGGTAATACCAATCCAGTGCTCAACCAACAGAGCTTGTGCACATAAATGATTTTCATATATGTGACCGGGCACAGGATTTCCTACACTAACGCTTTTCCGTTAAACGGGTAAAAACAAACGGTTTGTAAATGGATAGCAAACGGGTGGTAAGAGCGTTTAAACGGTTTGCATGTCCGTTTAAACGAATAGTCCAAAGCATTAAACGGTAGAGCAAAGTCCAAAAACGGATTCCGTAAACCGTTAAACGGCCGAGAAAAAAAATAAACGGATGGCTTAAAATGTTAAAAAGTTGAACAGCATCTATAATTATTTTATGGATAGCTCAAAACGTTAAACGGAAGGACAAAAACCTTGAACGGATGAGGAGGGCTAAAGAACAGCAGGAAGCCATGTACATATCGATCAGAAACCGTTGCGAACAATTATACGAATTGTTCATGCGGAACACTGACGTTTCATGCTAATAATATTCGACTGACAACAATAGAAAACTAAGTAAAATTAAATTACTAGCCTGCAATTAAGCTATCCACTGGTGAGTGAAGCGAGCCGAGAGAGAGTCTCGCCCTGGAGAGCTCGCAATGCGTTTGAAAATTTGTATAAGCAGAGGAAGCAATCTGTCAATCATACCATGTGGACTGAACATTCTCGACAGAAAGAAAATAGAATTGAGAAGCAAAGTCGTTTTTTTTTTTTTCATGTTCCTACATTGTTTCTTCTACGTATTGACTGAAATGAAAACGCACTATCAAGTGAAAAACGTTAAGAAATGCTGCTGATTTTGTAGATTTCACCGTCGGTTAATCGAAACAATTTTGTATACGCATGTAACAAAACTCAACTTTCTTTCACTCGTGTTTCATCTAGCATTTGATTTCGTAAAGTAATGTGTAATTACAGCTTTTATAAAGCAATTTCCGTTTCCTTTCAATCGATGGAAATAAAAGATGAGAAACTCGATAGCCACGGATTTTGTAAATTTTGCCGTACACATCAATTGACATAAATTTGCATAATCATGAAAACAAATCTCACTCTCCTCGTTAAACGGATGCAAGTAACTGTTAAACGGATGTATTTTATTTTAAACGGATAGGTTAACCGTTTAAACGTTTTGTCGAAAACGTTAAACGGATGAGCAAAGCGTTTAAACGGATGAAGAAAGCATTTAAACGCTTTAATGATCCGTTTTAAACGGATGGTAAACGGATGGTAAACGGATAGTAAACGGATTGATTCATTAAACGGTAAAGCGTTAGTGTACGAAATCCTGTGCCCGGTCACACATTCAGATTCATTGAATCCTCATTTTTACAGGTTTTATATGAAGCAACATAATGACCAGCTTCCAGTTGGCTTGTTATATTTCTTAAAATGCTGTGCATAAAGTATGATTTTCATACAATCATGAATATTAATTAACTGAAACACTACCATAAAAATTATAAATTTAAAGTAATCTCTCTCTCTCTTTCTCTCTCTCTCTCTACCTATACATGTATAGATATACTCATGATTTATTTTTTCTTCAATTGTTTAATTCGTGCCAAATTTCTTTCTATTTTTGTTCCTTTTCAATACTGTAAAAATATTCAACACAAAACAAAGTAAAAAAACTAATAGGAACAAAGTGGTTTAAAAATTTTAATTGAGAAAACATATACACCAAAACTAACTAGTGTCTACAAATAATATTATTGTTAGTCCAATTAGCTGTGACCAAGGGCTTACAATTTAAACGTCAACTTTAAAAAACCCTTAACAGGAGCAGTTTACATTATCAAATCAGTGCATAAAACCAAATTATCATAAGACAGTGTGTTAAGATGAGAAACAGCTGTGATGTCACCCTTTCTGTACTTTTTGAGAAAAATTTTAACAAAACACAAAAAGGACCTTTTTCCATTTTCACATTGCCTCATCTAACCACGTTTTGAATATTCTCCCAATTCACCATGTTTACATGAAGCAGTGTAAACATAGAAAAGTCCTCTATTGTTTAGGTTTATCTTCTTAAAATCAGCTTCTGCAATCAACATTAATTTACATATAATCATACTGTAAAAAGGCACATCTATTCATGATGCTAATTTTTTTTCCTCACACACCAGTAAAATAACATGGAAGAGAGGTGTTTACTAAATTTTTACAACAGAATCCAGCCAACATGGATAAATATTTAAAACTCTTTGCCTTGTTCTCACATCACTTGTAAAACAAGTTACATGTACCAGCTTTCCTTGATGTAAATGTTTGACATGATAACACTCAAACTTTCCCTGTTACATTCTCAGAAATATTTTTGCCAAAAAAACACAAAGCTGTTAGCAATTTCGTGTAATTTCACTAGCTTCTTTCACAGAATCAGTAAGCCAAAAAAAAAAAAATTAATATTGACAGAAAGTTCAAGTGATCGTTCAAAAATCCGCTATGGTGGGGTGATTGCTATACAAACATGCATGCACACAAAAACACTGTGGTTTTTGATTTTACATAAGAGGGAAAGATAAGAAAAACCAAATATACCTTGATTGCTTCTTCATTGATTCCTACCACCTGCAGCCATTGTTCTAGTTTAGGATAATAACGGAGTTTTTCGCAGTCATTCCAATCTTCGTTGCACTTATGCTTTGCAACGAGCTGCCTCGAAAACAGTTTGACGAGCTTTCCCTTTAAAGAAAATGAATAAAATTAAGAAATATAACGGTGGTAACATGTAGTGATAAAAGTAATTATTCAAAGTCTTTCAGAGCTCGTACAGGTGTTAAATTTAAACTCTTCAGGCATTCAATTGATTTCCACAAGAATTATTATAACATGTACAATCTAAGATAATAAATTTTCATGATCCAATATACACAATTTCCCTTACAGACGTATTTACAAAAATAATATTTTTTCCTGTGGCAGAAAAGTTGGTTTTACGGAATGGTTGCCTCAAGACAAACTTCATTTAATCTCGTAGCCAATATCTTCAAATTTTTACAACTGTTAATGAATCTCCGAAGAAATAATCGAGGCGCGAACGAGTATTTAATACTGCAGCACAGATAACTTATAATCCTGCGCGACGAGAAAGCGTCATTTCAGTGTCCAAGATGCTGCGTAGGCGATGGTCAAACGTTTTCTAGGGCAACCACGAACGAGTGCCCAAGATTTCGTGTCAAGATTCGCTATAACGTAAACATCAATAAAAACAGCTACTCTTGAAGTCACGTAGGAAACGGAATCATACAGCAAACAAGTTGAAAATCTTAACACCGGCATGTCGATAAAGACATAAACACGTTTACAGTCATACATAATGGCATATACTTGAAAGTAAAATTATAAATGAATACTTCAGGATCAAGTTATACATTAAGCGTAGGCGGGATGTCTGGCATCAATATAATAAAGATCTCAAGCTAAAAACGTTCAACGCACGCCAATTTTGTTATCCGCGATCTGGCGATCGACTGCCGTATAATGAATCACTTCCAAAAGATCTCCATGCACTCCAACCAGAATCGTAAAAGTTATAAAGTTTACCTCTAATGTGCGAATTTCCTGCTGGATCAAGTCACTGTTGGTGGAGAACTGTGTCCGTAGACTGTTCAAGCTGGAGGCGTTTATGTCTATCATACCCTGTACTAGCTGGATCTGCTCGAGTACCTTCGAGACCGCCAGTCCGTTGGTCGACATTTTGACTGTTTTCAGTCTCTTGATTGCCCGCAGCTTACGTTTGCAAATAGGAGAGAAATAAATCACAAAATTTTAGTATGTAGCGCTTGTGTACAGCTTGATAGAGAATCATTTTTGTCCCGGGAAAATTAGTTCCTTTCCTCCATGATTTCATCGATAAAACTTTCCGAATGCGACCTAACGAGACACTGGGCTCAAGGCACGTGATGTGGGAAAATCTGGGGGGAGGGGAGGGAGGGTACGTTTACGAAAGGGTCAGGGAATATATATAAGGAAAGAATATGGGATATTCTTATCTATATCTACGCGACCCTATGTAAGGTCCTCTCTTGAATATTGTGAAAATAGTTCCTCCATGGGAGCTCTCCCAACCTCCTGAAAATTTCTCCCATCAGTTTAAGAAGCAAGCGCGTTACGATTGAAGTTGTGACCGTTCCCGTTCATCACCAAAACAAATTTGGCACGATCCGGAAACCCAAACCCGATCTCATATAGCCTTGACAAGTGGATGGTGAGCAAATTACGTAAAGTACAAGTAGATTTTTCAACCGTCATTTCTAAAAATATATCCTGGGGCAAGTTCCGTATTGCGACCGGAGGGAGAATAAATACAGACATAACCAACAGCGGGGAGACCGTGAGGGGGCTGAGGAGGGAGGGGTGGGGGTGAGGGGTAGCTTACGGGACGGACCTGGCACAGGGATAATACTGCAGTTATATCCGGTGGGTCACTCATCAGTAAGCTTATTCAAACTGTCAGAAAATGATGTTTTGTTTGTTAAAATACAAGATTTAAGATCACGCCTGCCTACAGCTTCTCCTGCCCAGCTCAGGCCGAAACCACACGTGTTTTGTGGGATTTCTAACCATGTGAATAAACTTTATAGCTCCCCACCCCTCCCCCCACCTCAATTCGCGTTAGTGTACCAGCTAGACCAAGTAAAACCCAGATATGGCAGCCTGTGTGAAATTGTTGTGTTCAAGGATCAGAGGGACAGAATCTCTGTCTGCCCCCCCTTCCCCCAACTAAAAATAGCATTTTTGCAACGGAAATCGGAAGTACATTAAGCCTTTCAATCCTAAAGGTAAATAGTTATATTTAGACTTTCAAATCATAAAATAGCAATCGATGATGTTTAGCACGGCAACCTGTCCATTAGTAAACATAAGCAACACAGTTCAAACAGTTTACGTAGGCTAATAGAATTTTGTCCACAAACTTCCGATGTTCGAGTTATTTCAGACTAGGGTTCCGTTCTTATAAATACAGGCTTTGATACAACTTCAATAAGCCTCAAATTCCGAAGAATAAAACACTTTTGTAACCTCACAATTCTGGTTAAGGAAATGACCAGTATCTGAGCGATAGAGCTGCAACCGTCTGATATTTTCGAGCATAGCTTTTTATGTCGCGTCGACCCCGACAAAGCCGTATTTACATCCAGGGTTCCGTTCTTACAAATGAAAGCTTTGAAACAACTTTGAAAAAGCCCTAAGTTCCGAAGAATAAAACAGTTTTCTAACCCCACGTTTCTGGTTAAGGAAATGGGACCAGAGCGATCGAGCTGCAACCATCAGGATATTTTCGAGCAAAACTTTGTCGCGTCGATCGTGACAAAGCCGTATTTATACCTTTTGGTTTCAAAGTGATCAAATCAACTTTCACCTAAGCTTTCTAACTCGTTCAGGGTAGCGTTGAACTAAAAAAAAAAATCTTGCACGTCTTTCTACTTTTTCAGCGCCTTCTGTTTAATGGACCCACACAGCATAATTTTAGGTCTTTTCACCAACGTGTAAAACTTTCAGATATCACTCCCAACGCAGTAAGTTACCATAGTAACACTTCAGCCGCTTCAAGCACCTTTAATTTTAACTTTAATCGGCGTTTTAAGTCTAAACGGATTGAGATGCGCTCATTGATTTTCATTATTTATTTTTTTAAACTCTAATCTACTACTGGGATCTGTAGATCATTATGACAATGTTCAAGAAATTGTACAGAACATTTTAATGACCACAAGCTCATTAACCATGGGAACAAACTGATCACATTATCAGTAAGTCAATTAAAAAATTATTTTTTTACAAAATAAGATTTCAGTGGTGTCAAAAAATAATGTTAGCGAAATAATGAAAACGCTTGTTGTCATCTAAAGACTCTACACCGCACAATTATCGGTCCGTCTGGGCCTCTGCGCTAATATTGGCTTCTCTATATGGTACGGCTCCAAAATATACCGAACATCTCTACGGAGGTGCAACCACAAATACAATACATGAAAGTGATGAATGGAAAGTATTCGCTTGTTTGGGCATGTTAAAAAACGGAAATATTGTTGCTTTCCCAAAAAAATTTGGCCAGAGGCCAGCTTTGTTCGAAGTAAATTGTTGCATATGCTCTACATTTTTTCCTTGAACGTTTGAATTAATTTCGCTTTACTATCCTAACCATTGAGAATTCCAGCCTTGACTTACTATGCTTGCGACCGAGTCTAAAATTATAGAAAAACTATCATCCCCTTGAGGTAATAGATTCAAAAGACACAAACTGAAATGATCGATGGGTTTTGGGCATTTTGAAAACCGCAGTGTCACTGTCCGGAACCGGGTAAGGAAACAGAGGGCACTTCATTTAAATATGTACAAAGAATATTGATAAATTACATAATGGACCCTAGCAGCTTTATTATCAGAATTTCAGAGCTGATTCCTTTGTCAATTAAACTAACTGGTTTGAACACGAAGTTCCAAATTGTACAGTCGCGTCGATTCTGCGAGTTCAATTTTTTTTTTAGTACAGATGAATGCAATTTTGTGTCAAAAGAATCGTTTCGATGTAAATGCGCGCGCCCTTTTCACAGACAGCCGGGTTCAAAACCACCTGTTCTTTCCAAAGACTTCCGCTTGAGTTCGCTGAGCTCAGTTTGATGCTTTCAAACCGTTGGAAATATACATCATCTTAAAGTAAAATGCATAATGGTTCAAAGTTATCTCTCTGCGTGATCATTTATCGGGTTCATATCATTCATTTTCATTCACAAATTTCAAACATCAGACTCGCTGTTGGTACACATTCCTACCCATCATAAGAAATACTTTTTATCCGAACAAAAGACTCGTAGCAATTAATCATTTTGTCTCTTGGTGATCAATATATCGAGAAAATGACGACAATCTAATGTTTTTTCGCATTCATTGTGTATCAGTTTGTAGCTTCCATTTCCTGAAAGTGAATGCATCGCCCACTTAATCGTGCTGGTTCTTTTCCTAATGTTGTATATCATAGCGCATAGATAAGAGCTGGAAAATTGAATAAACGATTCACCCGCGCACGAATATTCGCTCACACTCCACTATGAAGTTGATAAAATCTTTACTTGTTGCAAGGAAGCAAGTTGTTTTTTTAATCGCGTTTGATAAGACCAACTGAAGTATAATCCGTTCAAATTAACCAGCCGATTGACGCGAAACTAATTCAGAGCAATAGATATCGTACTTCAAAAATGCATATCATACTTTTAGATTTTGGAAACCGAAATTATAACTGAATAGCAACAAAACAAATAACTTACAGGATTAAAAGCCTTTTGCCCGAAATCCGATTTTCATAGCTTTTCGTGCAGTTTAGTTTTTTGCAAAGCAAACGATAAAATAGACCATTGCGTTTAAATCCGAGGTTAAGCTTTAAGCATAAGTATTCTACATGTGACAATGTATACTTGAACTAATATCAGTGACTCTTTAGTAGAAAAAGAAAATAACCCATTTACCTCAGAGTTTGCCGGATACGATGCTCGACGTTTCGAACCATCAAGGCCATCCAGTATGCTATCAATACTTCGATTTAAGCCATGTGAACTGAGACGATACCTCCTTTGGCGACCGGGGACAAGTTTATGGATCAGATGTAACGCCTCCATGACAAATAAAGGCACTGATGCAAGTCTTATGTCACTGTATTTTTTTCTTAAAATCTCGACTATGAAATCTTATTCACTTTGACAAACACACAGTCCGCGAGGTTTGTTCGCATGATTGCTGCAAAACTCTTTCTGAGATGATAAGTAATCGGCCACCACTAATTACTCCTTGAATTAGCGAGTCGATCGATTCGAAACCGCCGTATCAATGAGAAAACTTCTGTTAATAACCGACTTTCCAAACGTCTGCCGCACTATGGATTGTCTTAGCTTGTGCAGTCGCTGGGACCAGTTCGAATATGTATTACCTCTGAAACGACCAGAAGGATTGACAGATAAAATAACCGGCGAAAATCGTCGAAAATCTGAATTGGTTGGTGTAGCTAGTAGCAACCATCCAACTAAAAATGGCGTTTATCAGCCCATCAAAGTTCGTCTTGTAAGCTTCAAAACTCCAACAATATCAACCTGATTTGCAAAACACACGGGTGCCTGCCAGAAGATATTTTGATGACAACAGGACGAAACTCGCAGGTGCCCGGGAGTATATTGAAAGACAATAATGGTATAATGGTTATACTACAGCACGCTGTTCATGGATCACTGATCGATGTGCTTTGTGGGATAATCGGGTTTTGTGTTATTTCAAGCCCCGAAGAAATATCTGTGCGTTTTTTTTCAGTCCAGACTGGTAATAGACATATAAGGGCCTTTCGAGAAATTTTTCTAATCACAGTTTAATTTATGCAAATATTAATGACCATATCCCGCTGAACCAATTAATTATTAGATTATTTTCACACAGGTCACTAATTAAGTAAATTTCATGGCTGTTCTGCTATTGGTCATGTTAGGTTTTCATATATTTCCATTTTACAGATATTTATCTCATGACGTCATTTGACAGATGTTGCGTGTTTAGGTGACGTCATAGAGACACGAAAAGTGGTCGCGTAACATTCTAAGCCGCCCTTTGCATTATCTGTCACACTCGTTTCAAAAGCAGACCTGGTGTTTTCAGTCAACTCACGATCAGCAAAGCTGACTGTTTTGTTTTTTGTCAAGGCGTGAGGCCGCAAGTATAGAATTAGAAAAAATATGTTCTGTTCTTCATATTAAGACAGACGCGATGTTACTTGTTAGTAAAGGAGGTCGACATAGCAACAAAGACTCGAAGGGAAACTAAGACAATATTTCTATTTTTAGTCTTGAACACTTAGTTTGAAGGAGTAGATTGTTATGATCATTGTAGCAGTTGTTTCGAGAACGAAACGAATGATGTAGAGTTACGCAAAGAAGGATTGAAAATAAATTTGGAGGAAGATAACTACAAAATCTCCTGATTCAGCTGATACTCTTAGCTGGACTGCACGTGTTGGGGGAAACCTGGGAAACTAGAATTTTGTCCTTGGGTGCAAAGTACATGCATGAGCGACATAAATGAACTCGAAGCTGAAAAGCCTAATTGGACTTTGGATTAATGAAATTTCATTCCTCTTCTGATATTAAATTAATAAAGGCTGATAGTTTCGAAAGAAACTGTTTGGGGCTGCGTCGTTGGGAGTAACGAAATAATTTGGATATATCAACAAAGTTGAAGTGGTAAATTGGCCACCGTAACGATTACAAAAGCTGACGTTTCGAGCGTTAGCCGTTCGTCGGAGCGACGAAGGGCTAATGCTCGAAACGTCAGCTTTTGTAATCGTTACGTTGGCCAATTTACCACTTCAACTTTGTTGATATATCCACATTATATGATATTAAATTAGCCAATTGGAAGAACGATTTCCAATTTTTAAGGAAGTAGCCCATTGATGGAGTTTAATTGGCTTGATAACTCAGAATACCCAGCGGAAAGAATGCGCATGCCTTTGGCTGTGCGTTTCTTTTTGTTATCATACCCACCATGCCACCACATGCAAGAATATCAATGAACTCAACCTAAGTATCGAACCACGGCAAATTATTTTGAAACTTAAGGTAGAACTTATCTATATTTACGTCAGCTGAAAAAATTAAATCCTTCCTTGCGAAACCAATGAAGGGCAGTTTTAATCAAGTAGTATCTGTTTCGTTTAGTAAATAGGCTTTGCCTTTGATGACAGATATATTTTAATTAACACAACTCGTGATTGACATTAATTCCTTACAATGATTTAAAAGTGTTTGCTTGTCGTGTTTTAAACCAGTTTTTTCAGAAGAATCAATAAGAGAGAGAAGTCGATTTTTATATCTGTTCGCTTACCCGAATCTGCTAACCTGAAGTGAGAAACTTGTTTTTACGACCCGCCACAGAAGTAAGTTTCCAATCATGTTTTTCTCGAATTTTTCTGCGAGATTAAGACTTAATTTGTGTTTTAATGATTTCCAATTACAAATCAAGTGTATTTCTCTTAGATCGAATAATTATTAAAGCTTGCATGGATAATATTATACGGTTTGTGGTGGTCGTCTGAGCTGACCAGTTCCGAGTATGGCAACATTTCAGTATCGAAAGTAGCCGAAGATGGAAATAAAATTTAAAAATATACGCAATAACAATGAACAGATTCTCAAAAATTACATATAAATCTTGGAAGTAATTCTCATACGGAATTTCAGTTAAACGATATTTGGTAAGTGGCAGGTCCTCTACGGGGATGCCCCCTATAGAAGGGAAGACTTTCTCGTTCAGGAACTACAGCTATGTGGGTTTGTAAAAGGATATGAATTTCACCGGATGATGTGTAAAGGAAAGCAAGGAAAAGTGATTGTTGACGACGTCTGCTCTCAGTTAGGGTTGACCTATTCAAGACTCTGTGGCTCGGTCATAATAGGGACCTTATGAAACCACGACGGCGACGGCAACGAGGACGTGGAAAAACAAGATCGAGATCTAATTGGCAGAACAATAGCTCAGCACGCGCATTTTGAAACTTTGTACATTTCGTAGCCGTCCTATGCAAAACAACAACGTGAAATCGCCAAAATTTCCGTCGTCTGCGAACCGAAACCGCGACGGCAAATTATTTTAATTTCCATTTGGAACTCAAAGGCTACTTTATACGTCGTGCTGAAGTTGAGCTGTGGCGCTGTATGAGACAGTAGGCTCTACAGCCATTTTAGAAATTCTGACTAAGAGTAGAAATTCATTTTTTAACCGAAGTCTTCCTTGGCGTCGCCGTCGTGGTTTCTTAAGGTGCCTAACGTCATGTCAATGGTCCGAAGTCACAAGACCTCAAAACCATGCCTGTAGTGGGTCCTATTCCAACTCAAGCCTGAGACTTTTCTGCTCCACTACAACTGAGGGTGTTAGTTTCGGCAAATCAGCTGCTCATAATAATGAAGTACTTGATCTATTGAGCACCGATACTCATAAATAAAGGGGGTGAGTTTCTAAAGAAACTGTGGTACTGCGTTGGTGTAAAGGGGGGGGGGGGGAGAAGTTGGGGGTTTAAAAATAATTTTGCTTTTATCAAGTGAGTTGATAATGTGAATTAGCCACCGTAAAGAGTTTCAAAGCTGACATTTCGAGCGTTAGCCCTTCGTCAGAGCGAGTGGTGAAAGGCTAATGCTCGAAACGTCAACTTTGAAACTCTTCACGGTGGCAATTTACAGTTAACAAAAGAGCCCCATGTCAACAATTCTATGCAAATTGTATAATGTAATTTGTTCTGTCACGCGTTGTGTGGCTCCCAGGCTGATCGGGCATGTCTTGTAATTTTAGTTGTTAAACTGAGTTGTTATATTAAGTCGCTGGCGGTGTAAATATATTTTTGATTCACCAATTAAAAATTGCTAAATAAGTCACAATGACAGTACTGGAGACGGCCTCCTTTTCTTTTTGAGAAATTAAACGGACAAGACTAATGAACCAGAACATAATTTGTAATTGTGGTTTTTGTATAGAATAAAAGCATCAGAGGAATACTGGAAAAGAAAACGCAAAATATAAAATTTTATCTCTGGATGAATATTTTGAAGATGCACAGTAATAATATATTTAAAAAATCCCCTCTTTCTTGAACTAGACAATGAAAAAGTATTTAGAGTCTGTTCTCTACTTATTCTGTTTAACTCATCTATCCAAAAGTCTCCTAGCTCTGTCTCCTTAGAGTCAATCTCATCATTTAACTGTCAGGGTCTTTTTTCCTGTAACGAATGAAATAACAACAAATTGTAAAACAAAATACGGTCACACCAGGCGCAATAGGAAAACAAGTGGTTTCTGCTTATATGTATATTTGATTGGTCGAGAGGCACTTTCGAGATTCTACATTTTACACCAATTTTACGTCAATTGTTACTCTCCAAAACTAGGCAAATTATCAAACTAGTCTTTAAATTCAAAGTCCCCGACTGGTAAGCCATAGCCATGATTAAAAAGTCATATAATAATTCTCAATAAAGAAACGACAACTTTAAATTTAAATTTACAAGACATGTTTCGACATTCTCATGTCATCTTCAGTTGCAAATGAGCTTTTAATGGTTGTACATTTAAATTTATAATAAGGTGCGTTGCAAATTACGTGTCCGGACAATTCGAATATTAAATATGCGTAAAATGAAAATAGCTCGCGCATAACTAGACCAAAAAAAATCATAATAATAATAATAAATAAATTAATAATAAAATACAAAAGAAACAACATAATCAAATATAATAATATAATAATATAATATAATATTATAATAATAATATCTAATACTTTTTGTGAATGAATCTTACCTCTCCTTGCCAAAATCCAGCCTCATATCATCTCCAATCAGCGTAAACGAAGCCCATTCAGACACTTTGGTAAAGCCGTTATTTCTCATCCACTTCTTGGCATGATGAAGAGATTCACTGGCACTTTTTCCATCAACAAGGTGTTCGTAGAACTGACTCATCAGCCGCTGCGTAGGTGAGTCTGGAATGGCCCAAAGTGTAACTAACACCGAGCGAGCATCAGATCCAAGGAACGCACGGGCAATTCCAATAACTCCCTCTGCCCTAATCTGTCTATTTCCACTGTGACAACAGCTAAGTACCACCAGTTTAGCTTTGACTTTCAGTCGTGAGACATCAGCCATGTTCAACATATAAGCTTCTTTTGGTGGGATAGTGTTTGGACTGTTGGGAGTAGCAATTGGGGAAAGTGTACTTTCTCCTCTTTCTGCGTTACCATTGGCAGCAAAATGTATCAGGCTCACTGAACTTATCCTTTCAAGTACCGCCTCCATTGTTGCTTCCCCTTCTACCAGGGGCGGAACGCCCACCAGTCGTCCGACCATCTCCGCTTCCTTTCTAGCACCTGACAATGGCAGCAGCCAATCAACCTTGGGATTGCCTATTATCAGGGCACCAGTATTGCTGTGATAGTCCTCAGGGCTGTCATGAATGATCTTGAGTGTCGTCAAAGAAGGAATGACACGGATCCTACGAGTCTCAGAGAGGTATTCGGCTCCCTCCTTTGCACTCAGGGCAGCGAAGGGAACTTTGTACAAAGTGCGGTCAGGAACAATAGTGACTTCAGACTCCTCAAGCAAATCATAAACTGGGGCAATAAAGATTTTTTAACACAACGATAGACTTAAAATGACTTCCTCGTCCTCCTCCACCAGTCGCAATCTTGGGGAGCTCTTTTTCTCAGGGATAAGAGATTGCAATTCGACCACATTTAAAGACCGATCTTTATAATCTTCAATAAGCAAAATACCAAGACTCCGGAAATTATCAGCCAAAAATTTACTCAAAGGCAAATCTTTGGACAAGCCAGCTTGAACAAGATTCTCTTCTAGTGATATTCGTTTAAAATGAATGGCTCCATTTGTTTTCAAGATCCACAAATGCACTTCATTTTCACAATAATAAGCAATGTAAAGACAGGTAAAGTCATTTTCCTTTCTCAAATGTTTTCAATGCTAAACCAAGATTGTGGATTAGCAGAGATGTGCGTTTCAGCCGAGTACTTCTTGGTCATCAAGTCTGATTGGCCTCTAGCTCGACCCAACTCCTCAACCAAGTACTTCTTGGCCATCAAGTCTGACAGGCCTCTCGCTCGACGTAACTCGTCAACATAAAGAGCGTCACCAACATTTCTGGTGACACAAAGTAAACTACTTAGCAGCTTGTAGGGATAAATTCCTGAGTCTTCTTGAAACGATGGTTTGAACTGATCATTGACGCCCAAGAAATATCTCAACTCCTCATACTTTTCAATGCATAGATGAAGACACGAAGGGGAGCCTTTGTTTTTTTTATTTTAGATAGATACAAAATGGCATAATATTGAAGGATTTGGAACTCTTTTCTTCTATCTCCAGTTTCTCTGGATATGGATAATGCTCTCTCTAAGCATACTTCAGAAGCTTCGTGATCTAGCTCTGAGAATTCTAGAAAGGTTTGCAAGATCTGCTGCTTCCCCTTCTTTATTTCCAATTTCAGTTTTGATAACAAGCGCTTTTCCAAAATGCTCTTTAGCTTTGTCGCATTTCCCGAGAGATTGAAACAAATTACCTAGGTTTCCGTAATCGGCTGCCTCTCCTTTTCTGTCGCCAATTTCAGAATTGATGTTAAGCGCCTTTTCGTAATACTCTTTAGCCTTGTCGTATTGCCCGAGCGACTGAAACACAGTACCTAGCTTTCCGTAATCGGCTGCCTCTCCTCTTCTATCGCCAATTTCAGAATTCATGTCAAACGCCTTTTCATGATACTCTTTAGCCTTGTCGTATTGCCCAAGCGACTGAAACACAATACCTAAGCTTCCACGATCGGCTACCTCTCCTCTTCTGTCGCCAATTTCAGGATTGATGTCAAGCGACTTTTCGTGATACTCTTTAGCCTTGTTGTATTGCCCGAGCGACTGAAACACATTTCCCAGGTTTCCATAGCCAGCTACTTCTCCTTTTCTGTCGCTAATTTCAGTATTAATGACAAGCGCCTATTCGTGATATTCTTTAGTCTTATCGTATTGGCCGAGCAACTGAAACACAGTCCATAGGTTTCCATAGTTAATTGCCTCCCCTTTTCTGTCGCCAATTTTAGTATTGACTTGAAAAGCGCTTTTTCGAAATACTCCTTAGCTTTGTCGTATTTCCCGAGCGATTGAAACACAATACCTAGGTTTCCGTAATCGGCTGCCTCTCCTATTCTATTGCCATTTTCAGTATTGATGCCAAGCGCCTTTTCATGATACTCTTTAGCCTTCTCGTATTACCCGAGCGATTGAAACACAATACCTAGGTTTCCATGGCGAGCTGCCTCTCCTTTTCTGTCGCCAATTTCAGAATTCATGTCAAGCGCCTTTCCGTGATACTCTTTCGCCTTCTCGTATTGCCCGACCGACTGAAACACGATACCTAGGTTTCCATAGCCAGTTGCCTCCCCTTTTCTGTCGCCAATTTTAGTATTGATGAAAAGTTCTTTTTCGAAATACTCCTTAGCTTTGTCGTATTGCCCGACCGACTGAAACAGTTCCTAGATTTCTGTGGTCAGCTGCCTCCCCTTTTCTGTCGCCAATTTTAGTATTGATGAAAAGTACTTTTTCAAAATACTCCTTAGCTTTGTCGTATTGCCCGAGCGACTGAAACACAGTTCCTTGGTTTCCGTAGTCAGCTGCCTCTCCATTTCTGTCGTCCATTTCAGTTCTGATTACAAGCGCTTTTTCGAGATATTCTTTAGCCTTGCTATATTTCCCGACCGACCTAAACACAGTACCTAGGTTTCCGTTCTGATGACAACCACTTTTCTGAGATACTCTTTAGCCTTGTCGTATTTCCCGAGCGACTGAAACACAGAACCTAAGTTTCCATAACATGATGCTACTCCTCTTCTGTCGCCAATTTCAGTTCTGATGACAAGCGCTTTTTCGAGATACCCTTTAGCCTTGTCGTACTGTCCGAGTGCATGAAACACAACACCCATGTTTTCGTAGTCGGCTGCCAGTCTCCTTTTCTGTTGCCAATTTCAGTTCTAATGACAAGCGCTTTTTCGTGATACTCTTTAGCCTTGTCGTATTACCCGCGGGACTGAAACACAGTACCTAGGTTTCCGAACACGGCTGCTTCTAGTCCTCTGTTGCCAATTTCAGTTCCAATGACAAGAGCCTTGTCGAAATCCTCTTTAGCCTTATCGTATTGCCCGAGCGACTGATACACAGTTCTTAGGTTTCCGTAGTCAGCTGCCTCTCCTTTTCTGTCGCCAATTTTCGTTCTGATGACGAGCGCTTTTTCGAGATACTCTTTAGCTCTGTGGTATTTCCCGAGCAACTGAAACACAGAGCCTAGGTTCCCATAGCCATTTGCCTCTCCTTTCCTTGGCGAATTTCCGTATTTATGAAAAGTGCTTTTTGGACACACTCTATAGCCTTATCGTATTGCCCAAGCGACTTAAACACAGTTCCTAGGTTTCCATAGTCGGCTGCCTTCCCTTTTCTGTCGCCAATTTCGGTTCTGATGACAAGGTAGGGGCGAGGAATTTTGTTGAATGACGATATTTTGAATGTCCGGGAACTTTCGAACGCTTAGTCATAATAGAAGGTATGTCATTAAATAACTATGCATAGTAGAAGTTGAATAATCATTTTTGTTGGGTAAAAAGTTTGGACTGAAGTTGAACAATTAATTTTGTTGAGTAAAATAAATATAGCTACTGAAGTTGAATAAATATTGTTGTTGAGTGAAAATAATTTTGGTTGAATATGAAAAGAAAATGCGTGTCGTTAAACATCAATATAAAATGTTGAATATAACTGTAAACTGTTGAATAAAAATATATTTTGTTGAGCATAAATATAAGTTGTTGAATATAAATATGCAAGTTGTTGAATTTTGCAACATTTGGCTAACCATAGACTGAGGGAACGCTCCTAGGTTTCCGTAACAGTATGCCCCTCCACATTTGTCGCCGATTTCCGTTGTTATGGCAAGGGCTTTCTCAAGATACTCTTTCGCTTTTAGGTTTTCGCCAAGTTTATGGAAGATAATTCCGAGTCTAGCACAGGCGTTTCCTTCTCGAACTTTTTCACCAGTTTGTCTCTTTATATTTACTGTTTTTTCATAAAGTTGCGTAGCTTCTGTAAGCCTGATTTGACTCTCAATTATGTCTGCAAGAGCCATGCTTATTTCTCCCTTTCCTACTAAGTCACCAGACTCATTGTATAGGACAAGTAGTCTCCTGCCGTATATTTCTGCATTTATGAAGTCAGAGATACGACGATAAGCTTAGAAGAGAACTTTATAGATGGCGCCGTAGGACAGTAAAATGAATTGGTTTTCTCTGTTTTGGTTGGCGTTATTTAGCAAAATCAAGCGTTCGCTGCACATCTCAATGGCTTTCTGAACGCGGTTTGAGTTTAGCAGGAACACAGCTACAGGGAAGGCTATGCTCACGAAAGTTATCACGGCTTCTACCGTTAGGTTTTCCATTGATATCCTCTCCGACCTGTTATTTCATCCATATTAGGGAAACAATTAAGTAACATAAGTTAACTAAATGATCAGATAATCTGGATTTGTTGTGATTTACTACGAACAGGAAGTTAGATGTGACCTTGAAAAAAGAGCTGGGTCGATTAGTTTTGGTAACGAGGCTATGCTCATGGAAGTTATCATGGCCTCTACGTTGGGTTTTCCATTGCCATCCTTTTCTGTTACTTGATCCAAATTAGATAAAGAAAAATCATTTTTAGTAAAACAAGTCAACCAATGACTCGATAAAATGGATTAATTACGAGTCACTACGAACAGGATGCTATATGTGAACTTGAAAGAACGGGTTGGTTTGATTGCTTAGTACCGAGCTGAAAGTGTTAGAATTCACAATATCGACTTTAAAATAAGAAATAAAAGGGAAAGGGGCTTGGATTGGTTAAAAGGGGAGAAATCAACCGATTACATTCGGTGAAACATGTAAAATAAGCTTGACCATTTTTTTGAAACGGACTGTGCGACTGTTACGCGGTAAAAGTGAACTGTTATACAAGCAAAAGTATGATGCGCACTTAAGCTTGACTATTGATCACGTGTTGGGGGTTGCGTCATTAAGTGAGGGATTTTGAAAGGTCCTGGGTTTCTTGAGAAACAACGAGGATTGATAAACTTTTAAGATGTTCCGGGGAACATGCCTGCGAATATTTTGAGAAATATTAAAATTTGAAAAGGCTCTTCCGCAGTTTATGACTAAGTAATAACCTTACTTATGAGATAAATATAACTGAAAACGAATCGATTCTTAGCTGATGAGCAAGTTGGACAAAATGTGATGTCACAAAGGTTTGAAGAGGTCCGGCTTTGTGGCAAGTGCACTTTACTTCAGAGGCGATTTTTACAGAACATGATATGACTTTATAGTCACAGCACAGGACAGAACAAAACAACATTCATGTTGGCCTCCATAATTGAAAAGTTAATTAATATGCTATAAGTAATTGTTAAGTCAAGTCAGTCGGCACTTTCAACACCGCAAATATCGTCTGACATCATCAAGGGTCAGCATTATACGTATGCTTAAAAGAGGATAGATCTTTGTTTTTGGTCACGTGATTTTGGGAACCAGTTTCTCAAATAAAACGATTCTAATGAGGTTAAAATAGCCGTAACTGGTTTGAAGAAAGCAATTAAATCAATTTAACGGTGGAGTGAAGAAGCATCCATCCAGCGGAAGAGTACACTAGCCCATAGCAACGAATTTAAATAAGTTTCAGTTTCTTAAAGAAAGTTAAATCAAACTATCTGCGTCAGCGTTCAATGATATAGACTGTCTTATCTCCTTAGGCGAGATTTAGGTGTTTTGGCAGCGCTAGACAGAGATACAGATCAAGTCCTTTACAAAAATTCTGTACCGTGACTGAGAACCACTTATTTCCAAAATATTTTAGTGAAAAGTATCTCGGGTATGAAATGCGTGTGTACGTATGATGCACGATCCTTCGCAGTAGATAGCGCTATTTATGCAATAGCGAAAATCAGACCTGAAAAAAATCAGGCCTGTACGGGATTCGAACTACTGACCTCTGCGATACTAGTGCAGCGCTCTACCAATTGAGCTAACAAGCCAACTGGGAGCAGGCCGTTAAGTTGATTCGTAATAAACCCGTAATGATAAATCAGATACAATGAATATATGAACCTCATATATTCATTGTAACCAAATGCGTGTGTATAGGTAGAAAACAAAAACTCGATTCGTATCTAATGAGATCTTTCGTTGAGCTCTCCTAAAAACAAGGCTAATTTAATAACGATGCCGATCATAGCCACTGGAAAACTACGCGATTAAGCACCTCGGATTTGCTATGATATCAGGGACAGTCCACAGTGAGGAACAATCCACAACATAAATAAGTCTGATTTTAGTTTTTTAATCATCAGTTTCTCAAATTGAAAGATACTCAATAACCTTAGCCAATGAGCCAGAGGATGATTATCAATTATAAATTATAAAGTATAAATCCACAAAGGCTTGAAAAAGTCGCTATCGAACGAATTTATTTCACGGTGGCGGCGACTTTTCACAGCGAGGCATAACTACATAGTACACGCACAAATATCGAAAAAACAGTCACTAAGCAACGATAGCTGATGAAAATGGAGTGACTATAAAAGATTGTTGATCGCACTTACTAAAATGTTGACTATGTGGCTAATGTTTTCAAAACTGATGAAACAACCAAAAATAAGGATTTGTAGTCAGGACTTTTCCCAACCTTCCAAAACTTCCGCCATCACAGTGTTTTGGGGATCCAGACCACTTGCGTTTTAGGGGATAATTATTCCCTCCTCTTCACCCCCCCCCTACCTCCCTCCCCCCACCCCTTCGTGGGCTAATCGAAACTAAGGAAAAGGTTCAATGCGAAACTTTTTTTCGCACTCGTGTACCTGGCTATTGCGTCCTAATATTAGTGTTCGACTCTTATGGTCTTGATGATAAAATGCTTATTGATTGAGTATAGTCGGGGTGGACGCAGAAATATTTGGCTTTCAGCCATGAACCACGAACCTGGCTGCACTTGGTCTGTAAGTGATGACCTCGAGCCAATATTTTCCCATCCGACCCTCCCACTCGATTAGTCAATAAGTACATAACATTTCGGTTTTGTATGTAACACATTTTTATAGCTAACGGTGGATTTGAACAGGCAAAAATAAAAAAAAACTATCCTTTTTTAACAGGAAACATCAGACTTCATTGTTTCTCGCTTTGGAACGGTTGAATTTGCATCACAGGCTCGATCACAGTACAACTGATCGAAGTTTCCCTCTTTAAAAGGTAAGCTGTCTATGCGTGATAAGTAGCTCATTGTCTTCATGAATTTTTCGTTTTCTGGCAGGTGTGATTTGCACAATCGAAGACAAAACTCTACCAAACTTAAGTGACATGTGTTTCGGTTTGGTACTTCACACTTTTATAACTACTGATGGATTTGAGCATCCGAAATATGAAACATTTTAATCTGTTTTACATTAACGTCAGGCTTCAATACTTCCTTCGGAAGATTGGATTTGCTGATCGCAGTACAATGAAAGCTCCTGTCTTAAAAACAGTAAGCTATCTGTGCGTGAAAATGGACCCATTGTCTTTATGAACTTTTCATGATCATTTTCTTGCACGTGTGATTTGTATGAACTTAGACCAAAAATACTTACTGGTATGATAGATAAGAGAAACGGACAAAGTGAATCGGTAATTTGCTCTAGACTAAAATATCTACATCACAGTCTCACCTTCGAAGGTGTCAATCCAGTGACTAAAATATGATAACAAGCCAATGAGATGACATCAGAGAAAGGATCTAGCTTGACTCTCAGTAATAATAAACAATTGATACTTCTTTTGGGGAGGTGAGAGGGGGGGGGGGGGGTGAACCTGAACCATATTTATGTTGTAGGATCGGTGCAACCGAAGAGACTCCTGAAAACTCGGAACGACAATTCCTGCGGGTTTTACCCTTTTGTTTCCTCTTTTTCCCCAGACAACTGCAAGAAACTTGCACTGACAGGGCAGTAACATCGAGCGATCATATGAATGATAAGAATTCTATATGGCACAGGTTCATCGTTGTCTTAGAAAAATAACCGGCTTGATAAGCTTGCTTCCCGTTTATTTTAGCACATTGTTACCCCAACTTAGGATAAAAAAAATATTCCTTTAAACACCTCTGGTTTTTGTGACTACTGTGCTTTCCTCTTAGGAAGGCCTCAGCCAAAATGTTACGGTGTCGTGTAGTTCCGCAAACCTTCCCCCAAGTCCCTCGCGGTTTTAAAAAATAGCTATTGTTAGACTTCATAGCATCTCTCGTGACTCGTCCTGGATAAGTTTTGACAGTGGTCATCGTTAAAAGAATCTGATCGGGTTTTGTCGGATTCACTTTTGGTTGTTTCGGATTTAGTTCGATCATGCAGTTTCATCTCTGCATTTAGATATTGTTATTGATTTGAATGTAAAAGCTACGTCGTCAAAAGTTCTCACCTGTGCGTTTTGCTCTGAACATATTGAACATATCCTTTGAAAAGAGAGAGAATCTAGCTTGACCCCCATTACGTATTAATCAACAATTAATACGTCTGTTGGGAAGGGGATGGAGTGTTCTGTCTACTTGTTCTCTCCAAGTCTTTCTGCTGTCTTCGAAAAATTGCAATTAGATTTCTGAATTACGATGAAACATTGACCAATTAAAACGTTCGAGCGTGACTCGCATGACTGTCGGTTTTTATGAGATGGGCAAACCATTTATATAATTTCAAAGTTTGCTGCAAATTGAGACTTGTCAAGTTGGTTCCGTGCACTGGATAGCAGAGAAATTTAGTGCCAAATTTGCAACCAGACTCTGTAAGATTTTACGTTCTATATCCCTGCATAGTTAATCGAGGGGATTAACTATGATCCCTGTCAGTTTTGTGTAAACGTGTCTTGTGAACGACTTATTTTTCTGCGGTTGATAAATGTCCAGAGTTTTGGTGTGTTGATAAAAATCGTTTATTTCTATTCAGGGTATTCTCATTTTCTCTTCACTCTTTTGACGGAATTTGAACGAGTGTTCAACGGACGAGCGCTTTTTGCCAACTCAGAGGACACGAACGCGTACAGCCACTTGCACCAGCACACTTTCTAATGCCAAGAAGATCTATCTGTCGACCTTCAGGTGTGTTAGAGAAAGCTGACCAGTACCGAAGGAAGTAGAAGTAAGTCCAATTCTTTGATCAAGATGATTATCAGAATTTTAGAGAACGTGAAAAATTAAGCATCCCTTGGATAATTGAGCAATTAGGGAAGTTTTTAAAATCGTCCCAATTTATACTTAGATTGTTTCAGTTGTTTTCCTTTTAAGGTGTTCTTTTAAAACATTTCTTTGCCATTATTAACTTGAAATCTCTATTCTGTTAGCTGAAAAGGCTGATATCCGATGGAAATGGAAATGCAAAGCTTAAAGAGACACTGTCACGCTCGACCGTCATTATGTAATTATTGGTGAGTTGAAGAATTATGCATATATTTTGCATTTAAATCAAGTCTAGCCAAAGCAAACGCTGACGAGAGTGAATTCCTTTTACTGAGGAACCTTCGGTGATCTTTTGTAAATGTAAAAGTGCTTGTAGGACGAAGCGCAAAGAAAATAGTTCTCGTGGGTGCCCGTGCAAAGGGACTCGGAAACGTGCTGTGTCCAGATGAATATAAATGTGGACTGAACAAGTAATAAACCTTGCAGAAACAGGGTACGCATATAAAGTTGAATACATGCATATAAAGTTGTATACAGTCACT
Source organism: Stylophora pistillata (assembly GCF_964205215.1). NCBI lineage: Eukaryota > Metazoa > Cnidaria > Anthozoa > Scleractinia > Pocilloporidae > Stylophora > Stylophora pistillata. The sequence continues at coordinate 16,138,588 of NC_142531.1, forward strand.
TCTTCTGTGGCTTGAATGTCCAAAAAGCGTACGAAATAATTTGTGTATTCCCTTTCTTCAGGATTTGAACGAGCAGTCGTCATCTGCCTATGAAGGCCGTAGAGTTCGCCCGAGGCTTACCTATATTCCAATTATAATGTGTAGTAGAATAAACATCTGCCTTGCAAATGCTACAAATGTCTGTGACATCTTGCATTATTTTATTTCCCTATCAGTAAAATCGCTGTCACTGAAAGACTCATAACCTGCATCAAATTTTGTCTGCAGCCACAACTTAAATGTATTTTCTTCCACATAGATACGCTTATGGTTTCTCAGCCACGCTTTCTTGTATTCTCCTCTGTCTTCAACCTTTCGTTTCCGCCCTGAGTTGATGCGTGTACCGCCATGTCCGGATCCTCCGCTAGACGCCATTTTGAATTTGTGAATGCCAGTAACTTGAAAAAGTCAGTCTGACTTTTTCAAGTTTCGATCAGCTAAACGAGCATGCGTAGACCGTGACCATGTCCCTTAAACAGTGTATTAAATTAGGTCATTTTTAAGCATATTCGATAAATCCCTACCTGCTATAAGATCACAAGAAAATCCATCTCCCATGTTAAAGTGTCGATTACAAGCGTCCTTATTGTTTTGAATGGTAGCTTCTCTATCAAGAGGAACGCTTGCGAGAGCTCCTGTTCTTGAATATTTCTGATACCTTCCTTCCACTTGGGAAGATAATCTCTGGACAGTTATGTATTCCATCTCAGCTGCGGAGGCATCTTTTCTTCGCTTATTAGAAAGCTTCTACTTGCGTATCAAGAAATAGTATATTGTTCCGGCTCAACTTCACACATTAAGTAGTAAACAATAGTCCTTTTGTTCTTTGTAGCGCTGAGGGACTTTGGCCGAAGCGACGCGAAAAAGTTCGTGACTAACCGGAAAAAAAAAATTTTGGCATCACAATTTAGCTATTTTGGAAGAGTAGGTAGCGAATATTTGCACACGACAGATAAATTGTCACCGGAGTACCCCAAGGGAAAATTAAACGCTGATTTAGCCGCTTCGGGGAAGTGGGTAGCGTAAATTTGTCTCGTCGAGTCAACTCTCAATGGTCTACCCCTGGAAAAAATTGACCGCTAATATGGCAATGCATACATCGAGAATTCAAAATACGTCATGTGTCTCATTCAGACCACCTCTCTCCGTATAAATCTTTCTCCAGAAACTGTCATAGTTCTAAACTTAAGTCGTCATATATAGTTCTAAACAAGTCTGGTATTTCCGAGCGTTTAAATTTCCCGCTCGTATGCTAATCGTAAGCTTCGACAAATCCCTCGTGTGTTCTGAAGCTGTTGCGCCATTGTTCAAAAATGGCCATATAGGGTCATTTTTCGCTTGTCTAACAAAGCCCATTGTTATCAAATTTGAGTCACGTTTCTTTCAACTGCTGAAAATATTTTTTGTCGTTTGCCTTGGGCATGATTCCGAAGGCAAATATTATAACAGCGAAAATACAGTAGACTGTCTACCCAATGAGTGAACCACCGTGCGTGAGCAAGCGACCACATCAACACAGGTGACCCAAGACATACGCTTGCAAGGATTTGTGGGCTATGGCACTCATAGGCCATGGAGCAGTTTTGTTTTAGTGAGGCGAATTCGATTCAATTTTAGTTTAATTTAAAAACAGTTTTATTTCAATGCAATTTAATGTAAATATCAATCGAGAACTGTGCTAAAGCTAAAGAAATAAAATAATTTCATCTGAACTGAATTTAAACTAACGAGATAAGCAAACAAATACAATAGAAAATATTGAAATTAGTTAAGAAAGTCGATAAAAACGCTATGGCACACATAGGCACCATAGGTCGTCACCTTTGTCCTCTCGCAAAACAACACCGTCCAGGTGTCGGTGCGTCTGCTTCTACTGAAAACAATGTCAAACGAAGCCCAAACTCGCAAGGATTTAACTGTCAAACACCCCGCAAAAAGGTGAAACAATTTCTCTAGTTTTTCTAAGTTCCCTTCATGGGAGTTCGGTTGTAAAATATTTCTTCTAGTTTGCGTGTTCAATTTCGTCGGGACAATTCTAGTTTTGTCTGCCAGTGTGGATAGGCCCTTAGCGAAAAAAATGTTCATTTAGACAAATTTTCTGTCATCACCAACACTTGACAAGTGCGGATCGTTTGTCGTGACTCGACAAATTTTGGTCGAAGCGGACAAATTTTCAAACGCACCGTCGACAAAATTTGTCTGGGTAAAACCTTGGCAAAATCGACTTGATAAACAAAACCAGGATAAACTTGTCGATCATTTGTCGGCTGACACCAGTGTGGTAATTGAGTTAAGTTCAGTTTTACCAAAATATTGCAGTGATTGTCTTTGGCTGCGAATCTCGCGGATTTTACAAATCCAGACAAATTAAGGTGAATCCTGGTAACAAGAGTTTAAATCCATACGAAAATTAAAGCCGCCACTCTTATGAGCAGATTAGGATCGGTTAGGCGCTGGAATGTCCCATCTTATGACAATCAAGGGAACAATTTGCATGCAGCCAGAGCGAGTACAACGGGTGGAGTAATTGTCCAGTCTCCACTTTACCAGTCGAACAATGAAGCAGTAAAGAAGGCACAAGATCCAAAAGAACCCACTCGAAGCAAAGGGGTGAAGGGAAAGCTACATTAAATAAATTACTATGAAATATAGTATCGGTTTTATTTTTGATTGTTGACCGAATTTGACACTTTGACAGCTTCGAGACTTTTAGTGCGGATGCAACAGAGGAGACAAAAATTTGTCTCGACAAAATTTGTCCTTTGATTTCGTCGGGACAATTTTAGTTTGTCTGCTATTGCGGATAGGCCCTCAGAAATTGTTTCACCTTTTTGAGGGATATTTGACTGTTAAATCCTCGCGGGTTTGGGTTTCGTTTGACATTGTTTCCGGTCGAATTAGACGCACCGACACCTGGACGGTGTTGTTTTGCCAGAGGACAAAGGTGACGACCCTCCCCTGGGAGATTTTCATTTATTCGATAGACGCGGTCGCCAAGCTTTTACATTTGAATCCTGTAGTAAAGGCAAAAGGATTACGCGTACCTACAAAGCGATTTTGCAAGAATGGGTGGTAAAATACCGTAAAAGGGAGCGGCTCTCGGATCGATGCAGCGGAATTTGGAAAATTTTGCCGCTGGAACGGGTAGACTTTAGCTAAGCGCTCGCGGGTGTAAATTCGAGGGAGATCAGTCGACTTTTGTGGAATTTATTGGCCTTCGAGTGGCGACGGTTGATGTTCGGGACGGGCAACCCTAACGCCCGGAAAATGAGGAATTCGGAAACCGGAAACCAGAATCCAAAAATAAATCAAAAACGAAGTTTTTCAAGTACACAAAAGTTAAGTTGCAAATTTTTTCACCTGGAAATATAAAAAGGTCAATAAAAAATGGCATTAAAGCACAGCTCTTTTGATAAAAAAGGACTCCCGGCATTTCAGTTCAATAGGCGACCGTCACTCCTTGTGAGGGCTATGGATATACTAACCCAGAGTATTGTGCATCATAATTTGATTCTAAGTACCCGAAAAACGACTTAAGTGCGAGTGCTTGTAACTGCCTCGTTGTTAAGTGATCTGCATGCCAAAGGTATAACTTGGCCTTCGTGCCCAGTAGATACACAACAAGTCAGCAAATGTCAAAGAGAAGGGGCATTTCTATTAATAAAAAATTAATAAATAATTAATAAATAATTAATAAATAAATAATCAATAAATATTCCTGGCCACAATCTACACAACTGATGACGTCACAGAGGAAATTTGGGCCGCGCGGGAATTGTCGCTAATTTTTGAGAAAAATGCTCAACTTTGAGTCGGCGGGAAACTACTTGAGCAATTCCATGAAGGTTCTAATACAAGAATTCGATCAAGTAATACCTAAATTGTAATAATTAGAAATAAAAATGAGGAGGAAAATTTCGAGTCACGTGCACTTTAAGGGGGGACTGTCATCATTTTACTTTCCACCCTGCCCAAGTAATCTAAATCCTTAGTACCAGTGGTAGCGAGAAATGGTCTGTTTATGTCCGCGTGGGCCTGGAATCTGTTTTTAAACAAAGATGGAGGATCAAGGCATGAACAGTGTCATGAAAAAGAAAACCTTTAATTTCCAATGTTTGAAGAATAACTTGTCTTGGGTTGTGCTCACTGGTAAGTTTCTTTACATACTTAAAGTTTCGTAAAACAGTTCAACCACTCGACCAGCATCCTTAACTATAAGCTGAAAAACTACGAACTAAACTTGAGCAAAATTACGAACTAAACTTGTATGTATTTGCTTTATTTTAAGATTCCGGTTTCCGAATTCCGGATTCCGGATTCCGGATTCCTTATTTAAGGGTTGCCCGTTCGGGAGCGGTTGAAGTTTCCAGCTGTTAAATTTTTTATACACAGTTGACCGGTAGCACCACACGCGTTGTAAAGAAGGTCGCCAAAACAGCGTTAAATGGACCGCAAACGACAAAGAAGCAACGGGAAAAAGGAAAGGAAACTTCATACAATGTATTCCTCGCTTTTATTTTCCTCTTTAATTTTTTCTTAATTTTTTTTTATAATTTTTTGTATTAAACAGTTGACTGGTGACACCGCACGCGTTACTAAGCAAGTCGCCAAAATAGCGTTAAAACGACCGTTGGCAACAAAGTGGCTACGGAAAAAAGATAAGGAGACTTTACATGTTTTATTCCCCACTTTTATTATCCTTTTGAATTTTTTCTTATTTTTTTTTAATCATTTTTCCTTTTTTCAACGGCCCTCACATACGCTTGAAATTCGATCTCAATATGTTAGTTAATGCCGTTAATGAATTTTATACCCAGTCACACACATTACGCTTGGGCCGCCTGTGGGAACATCTGCTTGCTACTGTTTTACTCTGCAAATTGATTGCCGAAGACAAATGTTCAAGAGATTTTATAAAATTAATCTCAACTACCTTTTATTTTTACTCTTTGGAATGGTTACAGAATCAATTGCTAACCTGCTTCCCTTTGACAAGTCATATTAGCCACATCCAAACAAGGGTAATGTATGTAATTTTCCAAATGATTAGAAAATACGTTGAAACGAGAAGAAACCGTTGATGGCCATGACAACAGTCTAGAAAGATAACTTGAAAACAAGTAAAAGCAATGGTAAATATAAGTATGCAAACACATGTCATCTTCTTAATTACAATCTGCAAGTGACTTATTGAAAAAGATTCAAAATAATGCTTCCATAATTTTTCCACTTCATAAAAATCGCACAACAGACATTTGTCCCGATCCTATTTTTAAACCATCCACTTCTTTTTTCGATCTTTCAAGCAGATGACCAAAAGAAAGGGTTTCTTTAAGATGTTACGTCAAAATCATTCCTCAAATGAATAAGGTTCTGTTAACTAAACCTAATATAATACTTAAATTCTAAAGATATGTACGTTATTCACCAGACGTGAGGTCCGTATTGGGAAAAACTGTGCTCGAGGTCTTGGATACAGGCCGAGGGCGGTACTCAAGACAGAGGGCACAGCAGAGAAAAAATAATATTCTTTACTTAAGAGCCTCATGTCAACAATGATTCACAATGCCAATACGTACTTTAGAGGAATGTTGGAAAAGAAAACGCAAAATATCAAAATAGTAATAGTATATTAAAAAATTCTCTTTTTCCTGAATTACACATTGACAATATCATTCCAATCTGTTCTCTACTTATTCTATTTAATTCATCTATCCAAAGGTATTTATACTATGTTTCACTTAGATTCATTCTCATCATTTCAACTGTCAGGGTCTTCTTTCCTCTAACAAATCAATAAAAACACTAAACTGTAAAATAGAATACAGTCATACCAAGCGCAGAAGGCAGGAACACGTATAGCCTCCGCTTACACTGATTGGTCTAAAAAGCACTTTCGATTGTTACTCTCCAAAACCAAGTATAGATCAAACTAGTCTTTAAACTCAAGGTCACAGACGGCCACCTCTGATCATCAGCGACTGTTAATTTAGCCATGGCCACCTTCAAATGGTGTATAACTAATACTGTGACCTTTTATCATGAATGAATCTTACCTTTGCTTGCCAAAATCCAGCCTCACATGATCTCCAATCAGCGTGAACGAAGCCTACTCAGACATTTTGGTAAAGCCACTATTTCTCATCCACTTCATGGCCTGATGAAGAGATTCACAGGCACTTTCTCCTTCAACGAGATTTTCATAGAATTGTCTCATCAGCTGCTCTGTAGCTGAGTCTGGAATGGCCCAAAGTGCAACTAACACCGAGCGAGCACCAGATCCTAAGAAGGCCCGGGCAATTCCAATAATTTGATAGGAATGCGGCTTCAGTGACGCTTAAATGCCGTTTCCGACTCAATTCGGTACAAGCTTACAACAGCTCTTAAAATACCAGCATTCACTGCCATCGCGTAAGTTGACGATCGAGTTGGGTATCAAAGACCATATAAATGATACATCACCTTGATGTGGATGACACATGCGGTAATTATTAACGAAATAGGACACTGGCGTACTCCTACTGAAATGTAATGGAAAATGTACTTTCATTGAACACAATAAATCAACTGTCTTTATTTTACATCCAGTTTTTAGGATATTTAGGGCGATCTGGGCTTTTGTCAGGTGTCAGTAAAAGCCCACCACAAATGTCAGTTGTCAGTTAGTTTTTCAGAGATTTGTCAGTTGTCAGTTAACCCCATCCAGACCCTCAGCTATATGTGAACTTGGAATACCGGGCTGGGTTGATTACTTTTAGTACCGAGCTGAAAGTGTTAGAATTCACAATATCTAGTTAACATAAAAGATAAACGGAAGTCCAGCCTTGTGACAAATTCACTTTATTACGATGGCGATCTTTCCACATCATGATATGACTTTGTAGTCACAGAACAGGAAAAGACAAACCAGCATTCATATTGGCCTTCGGGATTAGAAAGAGACTTAATTCTTTTTTTAACTCTTTAATTCTTTAACAATTTTTTAGATTAAAACTAACGGGCAGCACTTCTACGAATAGTACTTTTGAAACCTCTTTATTCTCCGACGCGTTCTTTCTAGCTGTCGGAGACATCTTCTGGGAGTTTTACAAGTATAACTAAGCACCTGTATTGATAACCCAAATTTAGTGGCTATTACGGGGGCCAATGGCCATAGAGGCTTAGCCGAACTTACAAACAGAAACAGGAGAGGCTGTGAAAGTTTTAAAACGTGTAAGGCAAGGTGAGAAAAATATTTTGGGAACCATGGTTTTAGCTTAAAAAAAAATTCGTTCAACTTTAGTGGCGATTTTTGCTCAACATGATATGACTTTATAGTCACAGGACAGGACAAGACAACAGCATTCGAATCGGCCATCATGGTTAAAAAGTGACTTATGCTACGGTAACCTTAAAGTTAGAGTTAGCTGATTCTTTTTAAAATGAAACGACAAAAACAGTAAACATCAGTTAGCACTTTAATTTTTCCTTCTTTCCAAAACTAGGCCAACCCATGCATGATTGTTAAGTGTTTTGTTAAGCGGAAGCGAATAAAAACTTCAAAACATCTCGACTAATATAAAGCACATAAAACGATTTTGTGCTTTTTTTGATCTTTTAAAAGATAGGTAACGTCTACGTTGAAATTTTAGCACTGACTTATCCACAGGCAGCCTAAGCTCACTGCTAGAAAAGCAGACGTGACTCTTACCGTGTTGCGCAACGTTTTATATTTATAAAGGTTTGTATGGGATGTTATCGGTTTGCCTTAAAAGAGAGAAAAAAATGTCTTGTTTTGAAATAAAATGGACTTACCTTATTGCCTTGTTGTTTTGTTTGTTGATTCCTAGTGTCTCAGGCCATTTTGAAGCGTTTTCGGTGAGTTAGCGCTGTATTGGTGTTCAACTGCTAAAAGAAAGACGGTCCATAAACTGCCTTCTGTGATATAGCGTTCCAAGGCAAAAACTTTGAAATGCAAATTTTTATCGAGCGATGCCGCATTTCCTCTGCCGATTTTAGTATTTCCAAATTGTCGTGGATGGCATCAACTTGTTCCAAACTCTTAATCTCCTTAACTCCGTGTTAACGAACACTGAATAGCACTTTTCTAAAACAGAAAAGCCTTCAATTCGAACCAAAATTCAATCCGCTGAGCCGCAAACCCGGCCAGAAGATGGGCTCTGTGTAATCTCTGTCACCTCTCGGTAACAGATAGTTGCCTCAAAATATTCTTTCATATAATTTTCGGGGGAGAGTTCTATTTCATCCCTAAAACCCTCTGGACAAAGACTTTACCCGGTCTCCGTTCTTCGAACAAGTGAAAGTAGATTTAACCTAGGAAAAGGTGCCGTATTTTAAAGCATAACAATGTGGGCAAGGTTACTTCCCATCTTTGCGGGTGTCATTCGGGAAAAACTAGTACGCGCGCTAGTTTCGAGAAAACCCTAACAAACTATACATCAAAAGAAAGCTTAATAAATGTAGTTTACGATGAAATTATAATTTTGGCATTTGTTTTCATTTAGGGAGTGTCAGGAGCCAGTAAGTCGTGAAACGACCGAGGGAAAATAGCTGACGTTAACCGTGATATCCACCGGCAAGGCATCAATCAACAACGTGTCAGGCTTTTCCGATATTTTGATTGGTTGTCTAGATAATTGCTTTGTTTTTCTATCAAGGATGGTACTTGCTTATTGAAAGGAAATTTCGTTTTTAACCCTATGTACGACAAATGTAGAACTGATGGAGCCTTCTTTGTTCGCAATTTACATGCCAGTGTGGAGAGGAATGCCAGGAATGTTTTTCCCTGACAAAATGGTGCCATTTCTCTCTTCTTTGGGCCTGTTTTTTTTCTTTTCCTTTACCCAAGGACTCCTCTCTAAATTTGATTTATGTTTTTATCCATGAGAAAAGACTTTCCTCAGGCAGAGAACTGCCACGTGTCAAATTTGTCAAGTACGCACGGTAAGCAAAATATGCAAATAACATGAAATTTCCGCGAATATTCCCCTTGTGCTCCTATTTACGAGATTATGACACCTTCCTGATTTACTAACTTTTATTAGAAAATACGTTTTCCTAAATAAGTCGGTCGCTTTTTGAGATTTTAAAATTTTCTGTTTGTAAACGTGAGGCAAAATTTCTAACTTCAATCTAGTCCAATAAAAGAAGAAACGATATTTTCGGCCTCTGAAGATGGGAAGTAATCTATTTTGCCTATCTGGACTTTGCCCTGTGCGTGCGAAATACGTGATAAAATGCATGGAATAGACACGCAATCGGGTAAAATCCAAGGTAGCTAAGCACTTGAGAGCTGCATGGAAAATCGACTGACTGTACCATTATGTTCCTTGTGAAATATCTTCAGTTAAGTAGAATTCACGGTCATAAAATTTACTTTGTTTACTGGAAAATGGCTTTTCATCTGCTGGAAGTCTAGTCCAATCTAGCCAGTAAAAAGTAAACACGCAATTTTAGCGGGAAAGTATTGTTTAAACAATACTTAATTCATGGAGAAATTTTAGAAGCAAGGAAACGAATATTTAACATGGCAGTCGACGCAGAAAGTGAATATAACTAGGTGATCTTTTCAGCCTTTGCAAAAAGAACAGCCACAAGGCAAAAAAACAAGATTATCAATCAAATATAATCTATCCAGGGTCAGAAAAACTAGCCCTTCCAAAACAACACGCTCTGGTGCTAAATTTGTGTTAGGCCTTTTGCTGACGGTGTTTACCTTACAAGTGAAGGAGTGGTAACAGAAAACATGCACGGTTTAACTTGCAATTGGTGGAAAAAATTCCCTAATGACCTCTATAATCCCAACAGATCATAGCGATATAGTCCTTTCGAAGGACTATATCCTTTCGATCATAGTCCTTTCGAAGGACAACCAATACACTGGGTAGATGAGCACAAAATTCTGGTACCGGTAGATGTCATTCTTACCTCGCTCTTTAAACGAAATTCAAAATGGAATTCATAATAGGCAATGAAACATCCTTCAGTCGAGAAAACGAACTAAAGTAAGCGCAGGACTGCGTCAACACTAAGTAAACTTCTCCTTTCCTTTAGCTATTCTTCGACTTCGAAAGCGCGGAATTACGGAAGCACTAGTTTAACGGCCCTCTCATTATATCATTCTTCGACTTCGTGAGCGCGGGACTACGGATGCACTACTCTTCGACTTCAGGTAAGCTTGACTGTGGGACTGCTGGTCTAAAATGTCCTCTCTATTAATATTATTTTTTGACATCGGGACCCCGGGAGCAATCCATTCGTAATAGTCAGTAGTGGCCAGGTATTTTAAAGTTGCTCCCATCAACATCTCAAGCAATATTTGATTCAAACTTTTTTTTCTCACGTTCTACTCAGTTTCCTTTAGAACGAAAAATAACCATGGTCGTATAACGATCACAACTCCACCGCTTTCCCAACTCGACTAAAACGTTTCAAGTTACTTCGCGAATCGCTCTCTCCGAGTCACGCGTTGATTCGCTGAAAATTGAA